>NC_081169.1:26448788-26596288 GCF_012432095.1 Onychostoma macrolepis | reverse complement strand
CTCATATCTCAGATTAATATTCTAAATGAGCAGTTTATCCTTGAAAAGTGTTTGGTGCTATTAAAAACATTGTTGTTTGAGCATAACGGCAACAATGGCTCAGCCAATGGCTTGATTTTGGGGCGGGGCTTCCTGTTTGGTTGGCCAATGGTGAGTGTTCTGGAAACCTCATTATTTATCAGAACTGTTCTGTGGTGATGCTAGTGGTGAGTCACCTTTAAAAATCTCTGTTTTTCTGTGATAATACAGCAGCACACAGGTTGTGGTAAATTTAGATCAATAAGGAGGTCGCTTCCATAAGTCATGTAACAGAAACAGAGCAGAAGAAAATACAACCCTCAGGCTACAGACAAAATAAAACCTGAACCTCTGACCCCAACAACAGCCCGACATTTTCAATCGCTCCATGTAACCGTAAACTGAGGTCTTCAGTCTTGGGGACAAAAAATTACATTATGTTCATGGTCAGAACACAAAAAAAAAAAGCAGTTCATCTCAGGCACAGATTTGCCACAAAAAGCAAGACTTTGCTCTGGCGGGACTGTTGAGCTAGATCTTATCAAAATAAAAAGTCTATAAAAAATTTATTTAAGCAAATATAAAGTAAATAAAGTTTAAAAAATATATATAAATAATATCTAAAAATAGAGCAATATATATATATATATATATATATATATATATATATATATATACATACACATATACATATACACACACACACATGCATACCTATTTATTTATTTATTCCCCATAAATTCTATGTACATTTATTCGCCACCGTGTTTTGCTTGAAACTACAGTTACCATGGTAAATCTTCTGCAAAGGAACTAGAATCAGACTTGAATCAGATAAAGGAATCAGATCAGGTTTCTCTGTATTGAAAAACAGCCTGAGCTTGTGTGTGTGTGTGTGTGTGTGACATCAATAATTCAGTCCGTTAGCCTGTAGGATTCATAAAATCATTTAATTCATTGTGCTAGAGTGAGAGCACACGTAATATATTCGGAACACCAGCAGAACTGCCCGAGGAACCTCAAAATGAAAGTAGACAACGAAAAAAAGGGACACAGAGAGAAAGAGAGACAGAGAAAAGAGTGTATTCTATTCTCTGAGGTAATAGAAACTCACTTTAGCCAATCAGAGACACAGATTGGAAGTCCAGCCCTGACAAACCAGAGTCATCTTACACTATTACCACCAACCAGAGCAGCTCATTCAACCACACACGCACACACACGCACACACACACACACACACATTCTTCTAAAAGGGGACATCTATTCTTTTGTACAAAGCTAATTATAATTACTATAAATTAAAAACAGAATACAATTTTTACATTTAAAATGAATATTAACATTCTAATGATAAAATATTACACAGTTTAATATTATATTCTTTAAAAGTGGACATTCATCTACTGTTTTTATTTTTATTAATTTTTTTATAAAACTAATTATAATTATTCCAAAATACCTAACTCTACGATGGTTATTGTAATTAACATTAAAATAATAAAACATTCTAATAATATAATAAATTTTAATATAAAATTGTTATGAAAGGGGACATTCCCTAGAGATCTCGTATTTTTTATAAATCTAAATCTAATTAATATAGATGAATCAAAACTCAAACTCTGCCGCTCTCTCTCTCTCTGTACGAGGTTTTTTTTTTTTTTTGTGCAGTGTTGGTAATTTATGTATTTTGTAAATATTGATTTACTGGTAATGTAATAATTGTTAAAATGAAGAAAGATTAAAAGTCTCTCTCTATATATACACATATATATTTAATTTAAAAAAAAATAATTAACAAACCAAAATTTAAACCCTACCCTAAAAAGAGTTTTTTATATTTTTATAAAAAAAAAATTCTAATATAACATTTTAATTTTATATTCTTCTAAAAGTGAAGACTTCATAGACATGTATTTGTTTTTGTTTTTTTCAGAAAAAACTTACACTGAGACATTTACATGAGACGTTTAAAGTAATAAAATACTTAAATAATAATTAATTTGAATATTATATTATTGTAAAAAGGGGACATTCTTTAGACATCTATTGTTTTATTTAAAGCTAATTATCATACACAACCAAAACTCGAACCTTACAAGATTTCTTTTTGTATTTTAATACAAAATATTTTAATTAACATTAAAATAAAAACATTCTAATAATAAAATGCATTTTAATATTATACATTTTATCACTATTATTTGCATTTTTTATTTATTTATTAATAATTGCTTTCCAAATGGGAGGTTGTCAAATTTAGCTCACTTTTGTGTACAAGTTTGTCCTCAGTCTATGGGTAAGCAGTCACACACACAGTTCTGGCTGGAAGCTGATATTTCTGCCAGAGCTGAGCGAGCAGATAGGAAAGGCAGAGAGAGAGAAAGAAAGTGAGCGCAAATAAACGAGTGAAAATGGGGAGATTATTTCGCTTTTCGTCAGTTGTTGTGTTCCTGCTGTCTGACCTAGATAAGAACGATACGAGTCAATGAAAGAGTGCCAACCGGATGGCATGAGGCGTGCACGTGTGTGTGTGCAAATATGTGTGTTAGTAATGCTGTTCATTGGCATAATCTCTGTGATCAATTATTAATGAGAGCCCAATTATCTACATCCTGCCTTTCCCAGCATCCTCTTACTGTAACTCAGGGTGTGAGATAGTCGGCTCATTAAATATGCAGGCCTCTTATAGTTTCGTTAAGAACAGAATACAAATAAGCCTCAAATTAGTCTTGCTGAAGGAGGGAGTGAAAGAGCGACGTGTTTAGGATGAGAGGAAATGTGAGGGTTTTCTGTGTGTTTATGTAATCTCTCTTTCAATCTTTGATCTTTGACTAATCTTTGGTTTAATAATTGATCCTGGTGCTTTCAAGACGAGTTCTTTGGCATTGCAAACGTGTTGTGTGTGTCAACGCTCTGCTTCCCTGCACAGTTATAGTCATACATTAGTTTTGAAATCGTCTCTTAAAGGGACAGAGCACCAAAAAATATAAATTCGGACAGTTCACCCAAAATTTAAAAATCATTTACTCACCGTCAAGTTGTTCCAAAGCCCTATGATTTTCTTTTTGTGGAACGAAAAAGTAGATGCTTTGCAGAATGTCCCGGCTGCTTTATTCCATACAATAGAAGTGGATAGGGACTGGAGCTGACGACTCCAAAAAAAAAAATGCTCCATAAAGTAGTTCATATGACTTCTACACTACATTCCAAGCAAGCTTTGTGTGAGGAACAGACTGAAAATGACATGTTATTCACTGAAAATTTCCTGTAGATCTCACGTTTCATTTACATTTGTGTAAATACGATGCATCAAGATGCATAATTTGAAGTTTGACATGACGATTTTCAACAATTCATGTTTTAAACTGCTGTTTGTTTTTCCTTACAAAGCTACAGAAGTGTACAGCTATGTGTACAGAAGACATGGAATGCATTGCATGAGTCATATGTACTACTTTTACAGAGCTTTTGTTATTTTTGGAGCTTGACAGGCCAAGTCCCCATTCACTTCCACTGTATGGAAAAAAAACAGCCTGGATAAATCTGTGTTTCACAAAAGAAAGGAAGTCATACAAGTTTGGAATGACATAACAACTGAGTGACATAATCATTCAAAAGTTTGGGGTCAGTACAATTCTGTGTTTCTGGAAAGAAATTAACACTTTTATTTTGCATTAAACTGATCAAAGTGACAGTAAAGACAATTATAATGTTACAAAAGATTTCTATTTCAATTAATTGCTGTTCTATTTGAACTTTCTATTAAAAATTCCACCAAGATATTAAGCACATCAGCTGTTTTCAAGCATGTTTCTTGAGCAGAAAATCAGCTTTGCATCACAGAAATAAATTACATTTAAAAAAAAATATTCAAATACAAAACAGTTATTTTAAATTGTAATAATTTTTCACAGTATTAAAGAATTTTCTGTATTTTTGATCACATAAACTCAGCCTTGGTGAGCATAAAAGCCTTCTTTCAGAAACATAAAAAAATAAATAAAATCTTGCTGACTCCAAACTTTTGAACGGAAGTGCAAACGTTGACAATGTTATTTTTTGGTTAAAAATGACCTTAGCTTGGTCTTCAGATGCATGTACTAAACTGTGCATTTTCATTGGACCCACGAGGGAAAGAACAAACCCAACACTTTTGTAATCTCAGCAGTGTAATTACAAATGACATTTGTAGTGATTAGAAACAGGGTGTTGTGATACTGCATGTGCGTTTAGTGGGACATTACACTTCATTCAGGAACGTTTTCCATGCTGTAACCTAGCAACCTGAATGAAGTACGGATAACACATCCCGAAAACCATCAAAAGTGTCTTTCCATCAAAAACACACAATAGCAAACACACATACATACCCGAATCCTGATGCACTAAATTCATAGCCTTTATTTAAATCAAATTAAAATGAAGCCAATTAACACTTTAGCAGGATGTATAGTGTATGTGTGTGTAGAAGGTGTTGTCTGTCAGTGTGTGTTAGACACTTGTGTAAGCCTGTGAGTGAGACACAAGCGTAGGAGGCACATTCACTGTCTGGGTAGAGCAGCTTGTGTGTGTGTGTGTGACAGAAAAGGAAATTCACAGATTCAGTCGCATCAAAATATCCCTGTGGTTTTAAAGGAGGGTGTTAAGAAAGTGATGACAGGGAGCAGACTTTACTATCTCCTAAACACAACCTCACAACACAGCTCTGGAGAAAACCGCACAAAGTCAGTGCCGCCCAACACAAGATGCCTGTGAAACTCTAAACCACAGAACGCAATTACACAATATCACAATTACATTACACAGCCTACAGTTTGATGGAAACTCACAACTCCAGACTCAAAGACAAGTTAAACTGACATCCTCAAAAAAGTACATGCTTAAAGGGTCTAATACACTTTTTATTCTTTCATTTATGGGTTATCTACGTTGAAATTTTGGCAAATTTTCTTAATGCAAATGCTATGTCAACTAACAATATGTAAATTATTTCAATATGGCTGGACACATATTAATGCGTACTATTAATTTGACACCAGGAACTTCAGAATGACTCGTTTTTACAAATTAGTTCTGTGGAGGAGGTTTATAGCTTTAGACATTAAAATATCACTCAATTAACTCAAAACTTCAGGTTTTCTCATATTCAAGTGGATATGTCCACTTCAGATGATTTACAAAAGGCCAAGATGTGGAACAAGAAAAATGTTAAAAGAAAACCACTGACTGCTGCAACACATCATTGGTTCCGAGCAAATGAGCACTATTTTCTGTGCTTTGAACGACTGACAGCTATTTCTGAACTCCATAAAGGTTTCGAATTCACTGTAATATGAAGAAAATCATGTACCATAAAGAACAAATTGAAAAAGGAAAGGAACATGGGCAGCTGGTGAAGTCGGTATTGTACTAGAGGGGAGCATTGACTCTATTAATCAACTTTGATGATTGGATCTAACGTTGACACGGATATTATGGTTTATTTAGGACAGAGAAATACACATTTAGAGCTTGAGCAGAATATTTTACTAACGATTAGTCCTTTAATGAAGCAACAGACTGGAATGAGGCTTTACCGGAAATGCTTAAGCTGTTTTCTGGTTGATTTCATGACGGTTTGGAGCTGTAGTGACCCACTATTTCTGTACAGTGGCATCGGACTGGAAGACATATTCTCAAGAGAGCCGGTGCATTCATGCACACTCATACATACGTAATCACTGCGTTTTACATTATACGGACAAAAGCGAAATATGAGACATGCTAACATCTACATACAGTAAAAATCAGCAGGCGTATGTGATACCACACATACATTTCCATGAAGTGCATTCAATACTAGAAGAAAAAAAAAAAAAAGAAATACTGGGTGTAGAAACAATTCTCACTCAGAAATTGCAGGTATATTTCACTAACTTGTAAGTAACATTGAATTAAACATGAAATTGTGAAAAAACTGAAACTGTATTTTCTTGTAAAATGTACTTCAGTAATCTTAGGTTTATTTACAACTTTAAAACATTTGAACTTTGAAATAAATTTTCAAAGCATTTTCACTTGTAATTTTTGCCAAACATTGCTACAATGTTCCTTGCAGGGTTATTATTTGATAGCTAAAACCAAAATTAAAACTAAAACCGGTATAATAAATAAAACAAATAAATAAATAAATAATTTAATTAATCAATACAAATGTTCATTATCTGGAGTAAGTGTTAATAGAAATAAAATAAAATCTAAAAATCTTATTTTATTTTATTTCAGTTAGTTATTTATAACTTTGAAAACATTTGAACTTTGAAATCAATTACTGTCAATAACTAAAATTAAAATAAAAAATATTAAAAAATCATTACTTGGAATACGTGTTAACAGAAATAAAATATAAAAGTCTTATTTTATTTCAGTTAGTTGCCGAGGCATTATTTCTCATTTTGTTTTAGTTTAACTTGCCCCCGGTTTCACAGACGAGGCTTAAGCCTAATCCAAGACTAAAATCGAAGTCTGAGCTGTTTCAACTGAAAGAAACTTGCTCTGACTGATCTTAAAATATATCAGTGCCTTTATTTTGTCTCAAAATGCACACCAGTAATGTTTTTTTCTAAGGCACGTTTATAAAAATTACTTAAATGTCCTAATTGAACTATGGCCTAATCCTGGCTTAAGGCTAAGTTCGTTTTCGTTCTTCGTTTGGGGGCAAAAAGAAGTTCGAAAAGGCTGAGCGACGGTATACTGTTTTCAAACATTCCAACACCCCCGCGTTGCTGGAGGCGGGGTGTAGATTAATGTAAACATGCCGCGACGCTCGCGTGAATGCTCTAAACACAACAACGATGCAATGATGGTGTATCTAGGTCTTTTATTAAACCGGATAAATGATTACACGTTTTTATATTTTATGTGGTGTCATCATTTGATAAAAACCAAGGTTTATTATTGTATGTTCTTTTGGCATTTGATTTATTGTATACCCTTTAAATTTGCTTATTGAAAGAACAACAACAGCAGCAGCAGTATGGTCTGACATTTATTTGAAACACATGTATTTGGTACTTGCTACCTTATATCTACATTTACATTTATGCATTTAGCAGACGCTTTTATCCAAGTGCACAAGACAGTGCATTCAGGTTATACATTTTGTTTTATCAGTATGTGTGTTCCCTGGGAATTGAACCCACAACCTTTTGCGCTGCTAACGCAATGCTCTACCACTGAGCCACAGGAACACCACAGGAACACATATCTACGTCGCTTTTTGCATAACTCCAGGTCGTAGACACCAAGCTTTGTTGCAATTTCTTTCTAAGAATTAAATGCTTTCTCTGAATCTATATCTGTGGCAGCTCAGCTATTTGACACAGTGTATTTATGTTGCTAGTGACTTGGAGATGTTGTTCTCCTGCCTGACCTTTGTCGAATGAGAAACGAACCGGGGAAAGAAAGAAAGAAAAAAAAAATCACACAAAACGAACTTCGTTTCGGCCTGATTTTGTTCGAAATGACGTCATATCAGTTCGTTCTTCGACTTCTTTTGAAGTATATCAGGGCCTTTAGTCTAAGCCCTGTCTGTGAAACCAGGCCTTGAAGTACTCAAACTAAAACTGAATAAGACCACCTGAAAAAAAAAAAAAAAAACTAATAAAAATGATAAAACCAAAAAATTACTAAAATTTTAACTCAAATGAAAATGGAAAGTATAAAAATAAAAACTAACTCAACAATAATACAAACTATAATAGTATATCAACAATACTAAAATTATTTTGTTATCCCAATATCAAAACAACTTCTTTACAACTTTTATTATTAAAAATGCATGTGAATCGGGTGTTTTTGAGATGTTTTTCATATAATGCATATGGATAACTTCACCTTATGCTATCAGACATCTCTGCAACATACATGCACTTAAGCACTATGCTTTTAGAGCACGCAAATGCGCACATTGCATAAGCAGGACGCATCTCTTGTGTTCAGTGCTACTTCAGCAGAGAAATCTCACAAACTCCTACGCACACTTTGCAATAGAGACAGAAAAAGAAAAGACAGACAGAATGAAAAGAAAGGGAGACATGAAAGGACAAAAACATAGAGAAAGCCTTTATTGAGTCTGTCATTTTGGTGTGCTCATCCACTTCCCCCTGTTATTGCGCTCCTATATTTAGGAGCCAAAGCCTTGCGGGGTTATACGGGGCACAAGGCAGGGTTTCATCCAATCACATCAGGTTACACGACCTAAACACTGAACCTTTGCAAAAATCAGAGTGAAACCAGCAGGGACAGGTGTATGAAGATGGCCCGTGTAACATTTACGTGGCTGACAGTGTCATTTCAGCGTTTGATTGGATATGACGTGACATGAACTTGACCGCAAGAGTTTGACTGGCGGATATGGAGGTACTTTGCTATAAAGAGATTGGCTGTGTTTCAAAACCTTGTGAACTGTTGAACTACACAACATTTATAAAGAAAAAAGGGGATGTAGAAACAATTTTCTCTCAGAAATTGCCAGCAAATTTCACAAATAATTATTCAAAAATAATTACAACATGAAATTTTGAAGGAAAAAAAGAATGGAATGGTATTTACTTGTTCTTAATCCAATAATATTTGTTTTATTTACAACTTTGATATACATACATACATACATACATACATACATGCACACACACACACTTTATATATATATATATATATATGTGTGTGTGTGTGTGTGTGTGTGTGTGTGTGTGCGCATGTATATGTATGTATGTATGTATATCAAAGTTGTAAATAAAACAAATATTATTGGAGTAAGAACAAGTAAATACAATTCCATTCTTTTTTTTTACTTCAACATTTTATGTTGTAATTATTTTTGAATAATTATTTGTGAAATTTACTGGCAATTTCTGAGAGAAAATAGTTTCTACATCCCCCTTTTTAAAAAAAAAAAAAAAAAAAGTTGTCTAGTTCAACAGTTCATTTATTTATGTTTCAGTTGCCAAAGCATAATTTCTCAATTCGTTTTAGTTTAACTTGAAATACTAAAATAACAAACTAAAACATAAATAGAAAATAATAATAACTATACACACATAATAAATAAATAAAACTCAACATATATTATCAATTTGATTTCGAGCATCATAAGTAGATTTAAATATTCGATTTGAAAATTAAATGCATCAACAATGTCCAAAATGGCTGTCTAGGTATTTAACTTGTAAGATTTTGCAAGACAGCCCCTTGATCTTCACTTAAAAATGGTAGATTCATATGAATCTGCATTGCTTAAATCAATAAAAAAGAGATTCTTTAGTACTTTAGCACTTTTTGTACAAAATGAGGGTGCCATTTGAAATCACAGTACTTCCTGAAATCAACAGGACACCACAATTTGAAGACCTTAGTTGCTGTAAACAATTTTTATGGAATGGCACTGAGAAAAAAATTATCTGACAGATATGACTGAATTATGTGTCCTGAAATATCACACCTGTCTCCGAGAGAGCCCTGGGCTCTGTAAAGTGACAAAAAACATGAAATATGTGATGGTGAGCCACGGTCAGATTCTTTTAATGGCCAACAGGAAGACTCTGAGGCACTAGTTCTCACATGGCAGCCCATATACGGAAAACAAGAAGCCGAGGTCATCAGTTTGTCTATTTTGACCAGTTTTGACAAAACTGAGATGACATGCACATTTACAGGGTGCAGTTCTGGAAAAGGTTGCGTCTAATAAACTCTGGAGGACATTTTATAATGTAGGAAATTTGTGAACTTACAGGACCTTTAAAATCAACATGAAATGCATGAACCCCATGTACTTTCATAATTTCTAAAGCTTCCAGTCCCAACATAAATTGCTTGCAATTAATTAGTACTTCCATAATGTGACTTATTTCTGAGTGAAATTAAAAACAAATAAATAAAAATAGTAATACATTTTAAAGTAGAGATCCATAAAAAATGTATTGGATCATAAAGAATGGCTGTTACATACTAAAAAGAGCCAGGAGGGGCGGGGCTAAAACATCAAGAGGGCTCGATGATGTCATCTGAAAATAAATGTCGTTTCAGCACATTTTACACTGATGAATCATACACCGTAACCCACATTAAAATAGTGAACAGCGTCCGTTTTGATTTCATGTGATTATAAGCTGTAAATAACCAAGTCTATTCCCTTAATTACACACCTGAACTCAAGTACAGCATCAGCCGTCTAACAGTAAAGGATCCGGGTGTCTAAGCGTAAGCCAGGGCTCTTTCAGCGGTGTGCAAAGCACTTAACCCCAGGATGCTCTGCAGGGACCATCAGTGCAATTAGTACACTGTAAGTCCCTGCAGATGAAAAGCGTCTGCTCAGCGGCGGCTGTAATGAGCATGGGCTTTTTTTTCACACTTTGTGTTTGACATTTTTGATGCTCCGTGTACAATTGAGCAGCCTTGAATCGCTGTTTGTGCTGTGCAAACAATAGAAGCTTCCGAGCTGAAATGAGAATGCATAGAGAGCGTCTCGGCCGTAAGTGCACAGAAAATCCTTCGGATATAACGTTTGTAGGAACATGCCTGATGTTTTCATGCTGAGTCTCCTTATGTGTGTGTGTGTGTGTGTTGGGCAAAAATTGCTTTCTAAGTCATGATTGCATGTACAAAGACACGTGTGAAGTGTTTCCTTTCAATTTGTGTGTGTGCGCGTGTGTGCTCTTTAAGCTGTAATTGCGTCTGTAGAGTTGCGCTCCATCCCCGGGTGATTTATGGCTCATGCCAGCACAGAGCTAACAAGGGCAATAAATTCCCTCACTTGCTAGTGCTACTGCAAAATGTGTGTGCATTGTGTGTGTGTGTGTGAGCATTTGCAAACATGCAATCATGTCATGTGGCGTACAACATGCAAACTGCCTCTGAGTCTCTGTTCTGTCTTCATTCTTTCCATCAAATTTATACAGACACACAACAGCTGTATGCAAACAGTTGGATAGACTTCTCATTGAAAAAGTGACAGGTAAGCGATACAAAGGGCATGACCTTTGACACTGGTTCCCTTACCTTTGACCCCCTGGGTTTGGCCAGTTTGTGTGTGAGTACACAAATGCATGAAACATTTACTTATATGTGTGTGTGTTTATATGAAATGGAGAAACAGTAAAGGAAGAAAAGGTTAAGAGAAAAAACAAAGTAGTATGTGCATATTATTTACGGTTGCAACCATAGAAACAGGCTATCAGGAATCCTTTAAATGTAAATGTTTGATGCCGAACCGTCAAGTCTTGCCTTATACAGCGTGTAATTTCTGCAGAACCAAACAGAATTGGAAAAATAAAAGGAGTGTTTTAAACAGGTTTCAAATCCATCTTTGATTGTTAAAACAAACAGACAGACAGTCCTATTGGGCATATGCATACTTAAAGTCAGGATTGAAAAATACTACAAGGCAACACAATATTAATAACTTAATGTAAAATAATTATTGTAATATTATTAATAATACTAAATCGCACACCTCATAGAAGCTATATACACTTATGCATATACAACCTCGTAGAAGCTATATATATATATATATATATATATATATATATATATATATATATATATATATATATATATATATATATATATATATACACACACACACACACACACATATACACACACCCTGTAGATATAATTATATTATTTGATTTTTTGTGATTTAAGATGTGTATATATTTTACAATATTAATTAAGAATTTTATATAATTAACTAATATAATAATTATATTATTTTGTAATACTATTAATAATATAAGAATAATTAAGCTCATGCCTCATATAAGCTGTTCTGTACTGAAAAATGCAGGGTTTTTTTTTTTTTATTGAGATGACCTGCTTTATTAATTAAAGCATATGAAATATGACTGAACAAACTAATAAAGAAAATATATTTAGAAATATATTAAATATTCAAAACTTTGAGAAAAATAGCAATATTATTTTGTTAGCCATTGTTGGAATGTTCAGTGCTGCTAAGTAAATTAGTTGATTTTTGCCTCAAAATACCCCACACTTTACAATCACAACCTAAAGTGACACCTGAAAGATCTACAGCTTTAAAAAAAAAAAAAAAAAAGCCCAAGACAGGTGTGATATCCTCAAAGACTCAAGTCGACTCCTGACAGACACTGATCCACCAGCTGCCAGGACACAAATCTCACAAAACCACGTTTTTAAACCACTCTTACCGCAGTACTGAAGTATAGAGCTGGAGATACTTTGCTTTGTTGCTGTCAGTGAGTTGTAGCAGGGTTTAAAAAGTAGAAGGTGACTGTTCTGCACCAGTGTGTGTGATTCATGCCCTTTAAAGGCCACGGTGAACCCTCTCGTTTCTGTCTTAAAAGAAATAGACAGATATTCATGGCTTCCCCTCCTTTTTTCCTGATTCCCTCATTCCAAGGAGAGGTGAAAGACCACGGGAGATCTGAGGGTCATTTTGAAACCTCCAGATCATTTTCAGGCAGCTCGCGGGTGAGTAGACACACAAACACACACACCATTCTGGCCTCTGAACCCCAAACTCTTTCATCCGAACTCGTTTTCTTTTTCCCCTCAGTCTCTCGATTTACACTGTGCTACAAGTCTCGTCGACCTCATCCAGTTGGTACACGGTTTCAACACACTCACGGTTTACAGAGTGCTGGGTAAATTCCTTACAAATTGCAGTCCATTGCTGATTACAAATTACATGACGGAAATTGTAGTTAGTAATGTAATCTGTTGGATTACACATATTCGGTAATGTATTCTGACTACTTTTTGATTACTTTCGTCCTAACTCGTAAGAAAATATTTTCCATTCTTTGTTATCAACATCATGAATTTCATTAAACCCCTGAAACAACTGCAGGGGGTTTGCGAGGTGATGAAAAGCTAATATTTAATTAAATCATAAAAAAGTGTGTGCTCTCCATTTTCTGTATTATAGTCAGCTGACTAGTGGCTGGTGTTCAAAGTTACTGTAAGACTTTCTGTATGTATATAAGCGGTAGGATTTTTTTTAGAAAGGAAAATTTAAGAGAGAAAAAAAAAAAGAATAATTAGGGTGAATCAATACTTTATGAATAATTTACTGCCATTTTGTAGATAGTAATCTAACCAGTAATCTAATTACGAGCACTTTAAAATGCAATATAACCTAATTACAAGTACTTAATTTTTGGAATCTGATTACATAATCCAGATTACATGAAATCAGTTACTCCCTAGCACTGCTTTTACGAAACTCCCTAGCACTGCTTTCTTGCTTATCCAAACTGGACGTAAGCTGGTGCTAGGCAGTAGACCATCTTGGACCAGAAACATACCAGTTCAAGGTGGTCAAGATGGATTTTAGATCATGGTGGCTGATCAACCAGCTTGCACCAGCTTATAACCTTCTTGGATCTACTAGAAATAAGCTTCCAGAACATAGCTAACAGCTTAAAGCTGGATTTTCCAACAGGAACACTTCTTTCATGCCACATAGCCTACTTCTTTTTCACAGTTTATTGTACCTCTGCCACCTTACAGGCTGACAGATATCACACACACACACACACACACTTTAAAACACATACTTCATCTTGCCTTGTGGATTTCTTGGTCTTATGGATTTAAAAAAATGTGAGTGGTGTTTGCCTTTGTAAAAATAGCATAGGTGTTGTGGTTTAATGCCAGGATGTTGCTATGTGGTTGATTGGTCTTTAACGTGTTGCTATGGGGTTGACATGACATACTGAAGTTAAACACTTACAGTCAAGAATTTGATCAAATCCCTAGCCCTAAGTATGAGTAAGAGTAATAATAATAGTGATGCTTGCCTTCAGAAGCAACACTAATAAAAACCCAGATACTATCGGTTTCACTGACAGAAAACTCACTGTCAAGGGGAACGAGAAAAAGACAGAGTGAGAGAAAAGGGGGAGAAAAAAAGAATTAAGGGTTAAAGCTAAGTGTGCGGGTCAGACAGAATGACATGACAACAGCAAAAAAATGTAAATAAAACATCATTTGTGTGGTAATTCAGTTCACCCGACAGAGGCTTAACACATAAATCAACCTCACACAAACACACACACACTTTTCAGCACATACACACATATTTCTTTACGCAGAAATCATTATTTGCAGACACACACACACACGTACCCACTTTGTCCAACAAGACTGGACAAAAACAAATGATCCCATCAAAACAGTGCATGTGAATTGAATGCAGTGCATGAAACATTAACCATAAGACTATCAAAATTTCAAATCACACTTCAATCGTTCCCCCTCCATCTCAACTGTCAAAACTCGACCTAAATAAAATGTAGGCCAATGCAGTGTTTAACTGGCCTGAGGTGATAAACCACTGGAGCCTATTCACTCTTCATTTATGTGTCCCATGAAGCCACTGTGAGTGGCATATAACTCAGTGTTTTATTTTTTTTTTTTCCTTTCCGTATTACAGGCTCTATCTACAGCATATTAGCTGTATTCAGTACCTAGTGATTATGCAAGCTAAGTAAGCTACTTAAAACACCACAATAAGGTGACTCAGAAAAACCCTTGTGAGAAAAAAATGAAGATCTGTTACCTTACCATGTTAGCTCTTTACCTCACACTGAATGAAAGACTGCACATAACTGTACAAGGAAGCCACAACATATTCAACAAAATTTCAAGCACTTTACAGGACATCATTGAACTTTTAAAGAAATTCAATATGAAAAACATGATTAACACATACCTGTTTCTTCATCAATGGTGAATCTCCCAAGACCACTGCCGTCACGTATGGAGTACTGCACCTCGCCGTCCCTTCCTGTATCATCATCCCTTGCAGAGACCTGGAGCACAGAAGTCCCGATCCGAACACTTTCCTTTACTGATCCGTTCATGGCGAAGTTCGAGAAATATGGTGCGTACAGGTTCTCGTTAACATCCACCACCTCCAGTTCAACAAAGCTAACTGACAGGAGAGACACCGGTCGGCCTTTGTCTTTCGCTCGAACTGTTAGGTTGAAGAACTGTTGAGTTTCGTAATCCAGCTCCTTGGTAAGACGAATGGCACCACTAGTCTTGTCAACCTCAAAACGGCCATCGTGGTCGTTAGCGAGCGAGTATCGCACCTGCCCTCCAAGTCCCAGGTCAGGGTCTTGCGTATCCAGCCAGGCAATGACAGTGCCCACTGGGAGGTCTTCTAGTGCACGGGCGCTGACAACATTTGGGATAAAGGCTGGTGGGCAATCATTAACATCCTCGAGATAGATTTTAAGAGTTGTTACTGAAAACTGTTGAGCCGCTCGTTCTGCTCGATCTCGCGCTTCCACTTTTAATACAAAGAACGGAACAAACTCACGATCTAACTGACCTGCAACATATACAATCCCACTGGAGCTGTTGATACCAAACTGTGATGTGCTGGTGAGTAGGGAATACTGGATCTCGCCATTGAGACCTTGATCTTTGTCAGTAGCTTCCACTTGGATGACTTCGGTACCAATAGGGGTGTTTTCGGGAATGCGGGCCTGGTAGCCACTGTCTTGAAGAAACTGAGGTGCATTGTCATTTGCATCTGCTATGTAAACTGTAAGAAGCCTCCAGGAGGATCTTTGCGGTTGGCCTAAATCATACAGTGTGATGTTTAGAAGATAGCGATCTGTCCTCTCACGGTCTAGAGGAAGGAAGATGCTTATTACGCCATTCAGAATTCCAATAGTAAAACAACTGTCTGTGTTGCCATCAACAATGGCGTATAAAAGTTGTCCATTGAACCCAGTGTCTCCATCAAGGGCTTTTACCTGAAACACACTCGTGCCAGCTTGTACATCCTCACGCACAGTGATGTCAGTTGGAAAGGATTTGTCAAATTGAGGCGTTTGACGGTTCACAGAGAACAGGTCAATAAAGCCCTCCTCCATTTTGGGTTTACTGCTAGCTTTGGCTTTCTTCAGAAGTTTCTCAGCTAGTCGCTGGGCTACTCTGGTTTCGGTACAACTAAAGCTCTTGGGCGGTGATTTCCCTTGCACTACAGATATGTTCACAAACATGGGATCGGAAAAGTGTTCCCCATCTGTAGCAGTAATTTTTAGACTGAATGAGTTTTTGGGTGCCGCAGTGTTTAGAGAGTGATGTAAGGTCATGACACCAGAATCAGGATTTAAGTCAAAGAACCCTCGCTCATTCCCTGAGAGGATCTTGTATTTGACTAGCTCTAGCTCATCAATGTCTATGGCTGACATTGTGGCGATAACCTCACCTACCGGAAGGTCTCGAGAGATTACACCAACACAGGCCACTTTCTCAAATAGGGGTTTGTTATCGTTAACATTCTCTAGGTGCACAGTGACATTGACTTCACTCTCACGCCTATAAGGGGAACCCCAGTCAGAAGCACGAACCACAAAACTAAAACTCTCTACAGATGATTCAAAGTCTAGCTCTTGTGTTGTCGTGACTGCTCCGGTGAACTGCTGTACGCTAAAAGGTAACGGTGTCAAGCTAGCCATGCTATATGTGATGTACCCGTTTTCCCCATGGTCACCATCAAAAGCAGTCACCACAACAACAGTGGTGCCTACCGCAACACTTTCATTGACAAATACTTCATAAGACTGCTGAACAAATGATGGTGCATTATCATTGGCATCCTCAAGAATGACTCTAACCTTGACCCTAAGGTCACTGTCCACTTCTAAGACCTCTAGCTCAAATATTTCCTGTGTGAGTTGGGTGAGCCAACGTGCCGTGCTGATGACGCCAGTCATGGTGTTGATACTGAAGAACCCCGAATCAGTAGATGGGGTCAGGATGTACTCGGCATCATCTGGCTCTGGCTGGAGTTTCACAGCCTCCACAACAGTTCCAGGAGGGGCAACTTCACTCAAGAGGACCTCGTATTCGTCCTTCTGAAATGTGACTTCTGCCGGGGCTGGTCGAGACAGTCGTAAGTGCACCGTGTGCACAGCAGAAAACTTCTGAGGTGTTCCACGATCCCGAGCCTGCAAGCTGAGGTTTAATCCAAATGGATAACTGTCCCAGTCGAACTGCTCTGTTGCACGAAGGACAAACTCGTTAGATCCTTTCTGAGTGACTTCCTCATCCACCAATTCTTCACTTGGCATGTCTGTCCTTTCAATGCTGAAGAGCTCATGAAGGTCCCCAGCCACAATGCTCACTGTTTCAATTTCTCCATTCGCCCCTTCATCAAGATCCTCTACGGTGACCACAGCTACGACTGGGGACTTCTCAGTCCATACAGGTGCTAATGTAACAATACTCAGAGTGGGTACATGCTCGTTAATCCGTTCTACATGAACAAACAGTTTAGCTGTACTGCTTACTCCATTATTCCCATAGAGCTTCATTCCCCGGTCCACAGCCTGGATCTCAAGATCATAGCGGCTTTGAGTGACAACATCCAACTTCCCACTGAGAGAAACAACTCCACTAGTCGGGTGCACAGCGAACAGCTCCATTCGCTCCTTGAAAAAGTAATAGAACTCTCCATTTGATCCTATATCGGCATCCGTGGCAGTGACCTGAGCTATGCTGGTGCGTAGGGGTGTGCTTTCTGCAATGGTAACTGAATATGTGGTAGGGGAGAAAAGGGGTCGAAGGTCATTCATATCCAACACCTGCACACTAACTTTAGTCCAGGCCTCTAGTGTATCCCCCTTAATGGAAGCTTTCACTGTCAACAAGTAGTTGTCCTGAACTTCACGGTTCAAGATGGCAGCATTCCCCCCTTTGGTTCTTATCCGTAGGAAGCAGAAATCGCCCAGAGTGTACTCCTCGGCCTTGAAGAATCCTTCCTCATCCCCGGAGGTGATGCGGTACCTCACCTCCCACAAGTGATGTTGGAGAGGATGCCCATGCGCACCTGGCTGGCAGCGTAGGTGCGGGCGGCTGAGTTCTCGTAGACCGACGCATGGTACAGTGGTTGAGTAAACTGTAGGCGGGACCTTTCACTTTGGCAGTGGCCTGGAGGCAGAGAGATGAACAGCAAGAGGGCCAATTGTAGGAGAATGGCCCATATGTCTGCCCAAAGGGCCATGCTCACTGCCATCCCATCACCAAACCCATCCTGGAGACAGAGAGAGAGAGAGAAAAACAGAGAAAGATGTTAGGAAGAGCAGATGACATGACAGTACACAACCTGACCTTTCACATCTAAAGCTCATAGGTCACTAGGGATCAGTCAAAAAGATCAAACACAAGTAGAGGAAGTCGTGTTCCGAAGAAGGGCTGGTAGCCAGGCAACCGCAAGCCAAATGACATCACTACCCAGGTCTCAAAATGGACACTGACACACAATTATATACTAGAGAAAAACCAGGAGGATGCAATTCAGGAAAATTCACTTACACACATACTCTACACACAAGAAAAAACAGCAGGAGAATGCAAGTCAGGAACAAAATAATTATAGAGAACATAAGATCAAAAATATAACCCGTGAAAACGAAGACACACACACACACACACACACACACTCATTATATGACATGGTTTTAAAAAAGCTCTTGAGAAAGGACAAAATGTTGTGGATTCAGCAATATACTGGTTATGATAAAGTGCTGCTGGAGAGGAAGTGTCTGTGAATGTGGGTTTACTTAGCTATACTAGGGGAACAAAATTGTCCCCAGAAGTTAGCTGAATCTGACAAAGCCTTTGGGGACCTAAATTGGAAAAATAATAACAATAAATAACTTTTTTTTTTAATTCTAAAAATGCTTATGTTTTCGTTTAGGGTTAGTAAGTTATAATTCGCTTTATACAAAAACCATATCAGTCTAAGGTATGTCCTCAATTTGTTGTGTTTGTGAGTTCATGCTTGCAAGTAAGGCATTTTGCATGTGTGTGTGTGTGTGTGTGTGTGTGTTGGTATGGTACATCAACTCTAGTTTTAGACACTGATTGTTTTGTGTGTGCCCTGTGGGGCAGTTAGGATGTGTTCCAGTCCACAAAAATGCAATGCTGACCTTACCATGCACACACACACTGTCCAACTTTTGCCCACACAAAAACACACATGCATACACAATACACACACACACACACACACACACACAGAATGGAGTTGCTGTGGTCAGCCCACACATGACTCAGCACACACATACACACACATCCCCTTCCACCTCTAATGATATCCTACAGCATACTCACCAACTCAAGTCTCACAAATTGGAATAGGCACACACACACACACACACACACACACGAGAACTCAAAATGCAGAGATCAGCTTATTTTATTTCTCCGGGTCTATTTCTCTCGGTTTCTCTCTCCGTCACACTCTTGTTCTCTCTCTTTGTGTCCACATACACTGACAGACAGTCTGTCAGATTAAAACCAGCAGGCATTTTGGAGCATTCAAGGTTCAGTACGCAAACAGCGTCTTGTCTCCCCTAAAGCCTTGTTTAGACTGACCAAATCTCCGGCTCAGCTGGCCAGAGACTTTACACAACACAATAAAAACGCATATCATGAGGCCAACCCAAACACCGCAGTGCATAAACACATAGACACTATCAAAACTACCTAGCTAAAAAAAAATTCCATCTTGGTTACTGGTATATTAAAATGTCCAGTTGGACTTCTATACAGCAACTTCAAATGAGGCTATTGCAATTTTAACTATGCATTTATATAAATGTTAGCATAACCTATCTGGAAAAGTTCACTCAACATTTGTATTAGCAACCTAGCAAATCGTGCTGTTGAATATGTAGTCACTGTAACACTGTATGTAACATGTAAACACTGTTTAACCTAAGCTAAGGCATCAATATTACTTTGAACATTAATAATTACAATTACTTTTAGGAGTGATACAACTTCAATCACTCTCAAATAATGTTTTATTAAAAACTTTCAGATAATTCAAATAACCTTTTTTTTTTTTTTTAAATCAAATATTAATAACTTTATTAGAACCCCCATTAGCAATATTTGAAAAAATACACAACCTTTTTGTAACATTGGCCAATTTTTTGATTTTTTTTAATGTTAGTATAACTTATCTGAAAACATGCACTCAGCAATTTGTTGAATATGTAGTCCAATAAAGTACAGCTAAATATAAGGTAACACATCAATGTTACTTTGATCATTTGTTGAACAATTATTATTATAACTATAAAAAAACGTTAAGAACTTTTTTTGAATCAAACACAAATAACATCATTATGCCTTCCATTAAAAATATTTAAAAATAACACAACCTTTAAGTAAGGTTAGCCAACATTTTTAGAATGTCCTCGATGGGACATAAACAAAACATTGCCAACTATTCTATTAGTACACACTATTGATCATACTAACTCCCACAGTGGTGTACACACACACACACACACACACACAACAAAACACACACAGACACTAATTAACTACAAAAAACACAAAATATTATCAATAAAAAGCCATTATCCACATAAGCACAAAGCATTATCAATACAAAAAGCCATTATGACAGGCCACTGTCAATACATTTGCACACTAAAATAACTACATAACATATTTCCCAGTCACAAGTCACGCAAACATTAACAAAACAGATGTACTACGAGCCATGCTTTGCAAAATGCAGTTTGGAAACATTAATGAACTTGGGATCCTGTGTTTGGCTCATTCACATACAACAAATATTCTAAAGAAAAACTGCATTGAAAAATCATGCTTTGTGTTTTCCTTTCTAATGGAAAGTGTTTGTGTGCGTGTTTATCTGCTGATATTTTGTTATCTGAAAACTGCATTATAATCTATACTCTGACAGCACCGCATTTAAGAAAAGCCGCAGCGCTCCACTGCATCTGAATGCATGTGCGTAACGTGACAACCGATCCAATATTCCAAGAAACAGAGAGGAAGTGATGTAGAACAAAGCGCATTTCCATAACAGAGAGAATTCTAAATGACAAGAGTGTGTTTGAGATGTTCTGATATCCATAGACTACGGCATGATCCTTTCACTTCAGTTTCACATTTAAGAAAAGCCAGACTGACGCACTTCTTCTAAATGTCTGTATGTGTATTAGTGCTGTCACAATACCAACATTTCAGTAGTTGACACCTAATGCAAGTGAAATTTTATGACAGAAGGGAGAGCTTTTAACCAATTAGAAATGACCTTCAGTCAACCCTTACAAAAATTGGTGGTTTTATTATAGTAAAAGTGTAGTAACCATGTTTTTTTGGCAGATTTGGTTAACATTTGTATAACTACAGTTTTACTACAAATACCACAGTTAAACTATATGGTTAGTATAGCAAGACCATGGTTAATTTATGGTTACCATGGTTTAACCACAATAACCATGTTTTGTTGGTTTTATTGTTTGCAAAACCATGGTTAATGTTTTTAAGGGAAATTACCATAGCTAAACATCACCCAATAGGATATATACTGTATAAAAACACTTTGCATTATTATGAGGTTTAGTTGTTCTATTACATGTAACATATACAGTATGGTAGAAATACTTAAGGTTGAATTTATTTAACCTTTATTTAACCAGGCAAGTTAATTAAGAACAAGTTCTTATTTTCAATAACAGCCTGGCAGAATAAGCTAATGTTTTAAAAGATATGCTACATTTTATAAGTGTAGAAGCTAACCATACTAGCTTAGCATATTGTTAGCCAGTTAGCCTGCTATCATAGTATATACCCGAAGCAAGTTATGACACAACAATGCTGTCAATACTGTCAAGTATTACATATGTGACCCTGGACCACAAAACCAGTCTTAAGTCGCTGGGGTATATTTGTAGCAATAGCCAAAAATACATTGTATGGGTCAAAATTATAAATTTTTCTTTTATGTCAAAAATCATTAGGATATTAAGTAAAGATCATGTTCCATGAAGATATTTAGTAAATTTCTTACCGTAAATCTATCAAAACTTGATTTTTGACTAGTAATATGCATTGCTAAGAACTTAATTTAGGCAACTTTAAAGGCGATTTTCTCTGTATTTAGATTTTTTTGCACCCTCAGATTCCAGATTTTCAAATAGTTGTATCTCGGCCAAATATTGTCCTATCATAACAATAAGCTTACAGCTTAATAAAAATAACAGCTTATTTATTCAGCGTTCAGATGATGTATAAATCTCAATTTTGAAAAATTGACACTTAAGAATGGTTTTGTGGTCCAGGGTAACATATATACAACATTTCTCAGTTTGTTTACAAGTATTTGTTTTGTTTAACATTAGTTTAATAAATATAGGATCAATAACAAATGTATATAAAGGCTCATTTGCCTAGCTAGAACAAACCTTATGAAAACTATCCATGGTTTTACTATAGAAAAAGTGTAGTAATCATGTTTTTTTTTTGTTTTGTTTTTTTTGGTGGATGCATTTGTATAACCACAGTTTTATTACAAATACCATGGCTAAACTATGGTTAGCATAGCAAAACTATGGTTAATTTTTGTAAGTGTAGACACAATCACAATTAAGCAATATTGCAATATGTTTTTGAACAGGCAACAAAACAGCCACCTATTGGGGTCCAAGAAGACATGACTGGAATGGAATACGTATTACTTACTAAAACCTTGTCTGTTATTTAATGGCCCAGTCAGTCAATGACTTCACAGACAGCGGTTCTGCATGAAGGTATAGAAACTGGTTTCACACAGGCCTCAAAGGCACCATAACGTCACGTCTAATGATCTAGAACAAATTCAAGTGAGCTTTAGACATAACCAAGTGAATATTTTATGACTACAATGCTTGTTTCTCAGTAAAAACGGAATCACAAGTTGGACATTTATTTGGACAAATTTACTTACTCCCAGCCACTTCACTAGACATCAGTTTTATTCTTCACATAAGGATACATGTAATCAAAAATGGACCAGATGAAGGCATATAACTTTTACTGTCAGACTGCACTGAAGAAAGAGATTTATTTTTTAATTTAGCATTAACTTCTAAGTACTGGTATTTTTTGACATCCCTAGTTTTTTTTCTGCTACTGCTTTTGTGTTGTTGTTTTTTTCATCTGTGTGTGACAACAAATCCAATATTCTGAGTGTCGCATAGAGGAAGTGAGGGAGAACAAATGGCCATTTCCATAACAGAGGGTTCTGATGGACTACATGTGTGTGTGTGTGTGTGTGTGTGTGTGCTCGTTTTGGTGTCATTAATTGGAGCGGGATCTTTATTGCTGCTGGCATTGGTTTCTGTAAGCATCCTGTCAGTCTGAGCCAACGACCTCTGAACACACACACACACTCTCGTTTCCTTCACACATGCTGCGGCTAAACGGACAGCGCTAACAAGCACAGTGTGTGTGTGTTTGAGGGGACATTTGTGATTTGGAGGTCCCTCATGCAATCATGCGACCCGCAGAAGCAGAGCAAAAGCCCTCAGAGAAAAAGTGAGCGGGAGAGGGGGACAGTGAGTTCAAAGCTACCAGTGGAGAGCGTATGTATTATGCATAAGACAAAGAAAGGCAAAACAAGTATGTGAGAGAGAAAAGTTGTGTGATTCCCTCTTGTCATGTCCGGTCTGTTATTGTGTGTTGTTCTGGAGGGATGAGTTAAGCTGTGCTGTTTTATGTTCTGAGATGTGGTGCGTTCACTTCACGGGCTTTCTTATTGAATGCATCTTATGTGTGCGTGTGTGTGTGTTTGTGATCAAACATCAGAAAAACTTTTAAACACCCAACTTTTAAATAGACCAATGTTGAATACAAAGTTTGCTAAAACAGCAATAAATTATCCTGCAGTATTAAAAAAAAGCTTGAAATTTGTTGGCAAAAACATCTGAAAACGTATGAAAAATGTACTGTATGAAACAATTCACAGAGGACACTTTCAAACCAAGCAGATTTCGCTTCATCAATAGAGCAAATTCATGCACAAATCCTGAACCAGTTGTGAAATCTGCCTGGGGAAATATTAAAATGACTGGATTTCATCTGCAAATATTCACCAAACTATGATAAATACATGCTCCTTTCACCTAGTAATTACAAATGAAATTATATCATGTCCAGTGTCCACTGCGCTATATTTCTTAATATATACACATATCTGATATTATGGGTTTTATGGCAAGAATAAAGACTAAAATATACAACAGTTCATCTATAGATCTCCATTTGTTTGACCAATGAAATCCCATTGCCTTTCCAGTTAGTTGTAACTACAGAATACAATCACTTTGACTGAATCATAATGAATAATGAATCATAATGAATCAATAACGGATTAATAAGTATAATGAATCATTCAAGAATTGTGACTTGGTTTGAATGACTCATTGCAAAGAACCAATTTAAATGAATGATTCACTCACCTATTGAGCATTGCAATGGCTTGCGACCAAGTTTCCTTCTAACGAAAGCTATATTTAGACAATTAAATATTGTAGAGCAGAACAGTGCAAAAATGTAATGTCACTATAGAAATATAAATTATCTATAATGACTTTTCAGATTTTTCTGTCTACATCTTCTTCAGAAACAGTTTGTTAGAACATTATGGCAGTGTTTGAGTCCAAATCAAGAGTCCACATGCTCCAGAGACCAAAACCATGCTCTTGGACTTAAATCTCAGTTCTTGAATCCAAGTCCAAGTCCATATTTTTATGATTTTAGTCTTGTCATAGACTCTGAAGCATATGGACTCGGTCTTGACTTGGACTCAACCCTCTTGGTCTTGATTCAAATGAACGGGTCGACTACTAAACTGCATTTTGGTCAATACTTCACACTGTAAACTACAATTCTCTATGCATATGAACTGAACAACTTTCAAATGGTTTCTTCAATCTGCTTTGAGACTCCTTACACATTTTTCTCACAAAACCTCCATAATCACCACGTCTCTCTTCAATTCAGCTTTCCTCAGGACATCACTGGACCAATTTGCAGTCTAATAAAAAGGCCCTGCTATCTAGAATAAAACAATTAGAGGAAGAGCGACCGTTAGTTGCAGGATGTACATTGTCATCTATATGAATAAAATTACGTCCCTCGTTCCAGCTTGAATGAACTGCCATCTGAATGCATGATTTTTTATAACAGAGGAGCCATACAAAACATTATCCTTACCGTCCGTCCTCACAATCTGCCAAATTCAAGTTTTTCTTTCACAATAACCCTTTTAACCCATGTTCTTTGTATTTCTTTTCTAACTTGAGGGAAAGTACTTTGTATAAGCTTATTTGGACTTACTTTCCAAAGATTTTTCCTCACTATTAGGGGTGTGCGATATTGACAAAATTAGTTCTTGATATTTTTTCAATAACGATAAATAATTGTGTTTTTATGCTGGTACCTTGGCTGGTTTAGGCCTGTCATGGATAAATAAATATGATGCTAAAAACGCCAGTAGGTGGCGGCAAGTGACGTCTTAATTGAGTGATTTATTGAATCATGCATTCAAGCGATTTGTTCAAAATAGCTGATTTGTTTAGAAACGAAACTGTCTTCATTGAATGGATCATTGATTTTGAACTTGATTTTTTCAAAAACAGATTTTTGTCATTCAGGAAAGAAATACCGCAGTGTTCCTCTGAGGCTACGTTTACACTAGTGCGTTTTAATTTTTAAATCGCATAAATTTTGCTATGGTTACGCCTGTCTTTTACACTACTCCGGTATTTTCGACCCTCAGAAATAGAGAAATTTTTAAAACTCTGGGGTTGCGTTTCAGTGTAAACGGACCAAAACAGAGATTTTGAAAACGATGGCGTGGCTGCCCACATTCGCTCTGCGTATCCTTGACGACCATGTAAACAATAACATCATGCTCGTCGTTGTACCTGAATGAATGGTCATGTGATGTGTTTTCGGATAGTGTGGGCGAAGATTGTTTCTAAAAATCCAGTGAAAATGCTAGTGTAGACAAGAACAAGCTAAAGATACACTTTTAACACTTTTTGTTTCTGATAGTACCCCCTCTCTTAACCTAAATGTACCTTAAAGTTCCCACTCAAATGCCCTGTTTCCAGGTCTAGTGAGGAGAGCAAATGTTCTGCTCCGGCTTTGTTTGGAACTATTTTTGTTGATGAAACAGAAATAAAGAGACAATATTGTGTCTAAAATGTAACTCACTCAATATTAAATTTTAGTTTTTTGAACTGTTGTATAAAATTAATCTCTCAACATTCATATGTCAGCTCGCACATTTATTATCATAGATGATAGGGCCTAAATATTGCACATCTGTACTCAGTATATTTGTCTCGGCTTTAGGTTCGAATTTTACAAGCAAAATAAAACAACTTTCTTTATAAACACTGACTAAAATAGAGCAAGAAACAAGATACAAAAATAATAAAATGAAACCGAAAGAGTGATAGAAAAGGTTCATGCTGTCCGCCTTTGTGTTACAGTTTCCAAAACGACATTGTCCCTGTCATCTGTATCTCTGTAGGAATAATAGGCACAGTGAGAACCGAACCCTGCTGACATGAAGGTGCGTGTTCACGCTCAAGGTTATATTAAACATCAATCAAGCCGAAGCATGCAGACACCACATTTCTGTGTTCTAGTCCAGCAGTTATGTGTGTCACAGACACGCCAGTCTTCGTTAGCATGTAAAGCACCCTTCGTCCTTTAATATTTTACTTTGTGCCTTCACGGCTCTGCGGCCACAAACGTTAAAAGCGGGCCGTTCAGTCACTGAAGCAAAAAACCCATTTCAAATCAAAACACGCCCCCTAAAACACACCCCAATGAAAAATTTTAGAGAGCAAATCTGCACTTCACAGAAACAAGATTCCTGGTATAACCCATTTATTAATGAGGAGTAGGAGGATTCGTAGATTAAAGTTTTAAGATGCTAGCAAATATGAAAACATAATGTGAGCCGTCAAGATTTCAAATCGAGCTGTGGATGAAAAAGTTGTAGGCCTACTAATGAAATGAAACCGTTTTCAGGCTCTGTTGGTTGGAAACATAATAATGCAGACTTCGATGCACTCTGGGAGTTGTTATGGATAGAAAATGTGAAGTGCAGCTGGTGCTGTATCATTGTTAGTGTTGAGTTACTGTATGCTGAAGTACAGAGAGTGATGTTAACACCAGCTCTGTGATTGTCTTTAAAGGTGTTCACTGAGTCAAAGAACACTTTTATTATTAAATTGGTGTGTCACATTGTGTTTGGTTGTATTGTTTTGTCCTGGTTATGTGTTGTGTTGCTGTAAGGCTGTTATGATTGTGAATTTTGTCTAAAATTATATATATATATATATATACACATATATATATATACACATACACACATATATATATATATATATATATATATATATATATATATATATATATGTGTGTGTGTGTGTGTGAAGAGTTTATTTGCAAAAACTGATAACTCCATTTTTGTACATTTTCAAATTTTATTGTTATCATGTTTTTATTGTGTTTTATGGTGTTAGTTAGCTGCATTTTTTTTAGTTATTTTTTAACCTAATCAAAATAACCCAACTTCAGTTTGATTGAGATTTTTTGTTTTTAATTTTAATGTTAGTGTAAGTCTTCTTTTTTTTTTGTTCTTTTTTTTTTGTCATTTTTAGCCAAGGCAACATTCCTAATTGAGACCAGGGGAAACATTACAAGTGTTCACATTTCACTCTGTTGGATCGTGACCAGGTTGTAAGTACTGCTTCAAAATGCCAAAATAAGAAACAGAAGCAAGAGACAAAAAATAGAGAATAGGCAATTTATTGAAAACTGCATTTAAACTCAAACAGGCTGTTCATCAGCTGATCAAAGGTTTAAGACCACAGCCTTAAAAAGTTCAAATCTGTTCAAAAATATGGCTTTCATGTCAGGCAGTCACACTGTCATGACCTCCTGATGGCAAAGGCAAAAAGTCTTTCTGTCTTTGAACGTGGCAGGATTGTTGAGCCGCACAAGCGCCATCGCTGCCGAGGTTGGACGCAGTAAGACAGTCATTTTACATTTCTTCAAAGATCCTGAGAGTTATGGGACAAAAAAAGTCAAGTGGTAGACCCAAAAAAAGATCAGGGGAACATGCAGGATGGTCCAAAAGAGCGACGTTATTCTCCTGGAAGAGGTCCTTCATCAGGCAGTTGTTGTGAACTGCAGCGTTGTCCTGTTGAAAGACAAGTCAAGAGGGATGCCCGCTGCAACATGTCCACATAGCCAGCCACTGCTTGACGCCCCTGCACAACCTGAAGCTCCATTATCCCATTGAAGGAAAAAGCACCCCAGATCATGATGGAGCCTCCTCCACTGTGCCGCATAGAAAACATCTCCAGTGGGATCTCCTTGTCATGCCAGTAACGTTGGAAGCCATCAGGACCATCCTTGTTCAAATTTTCTCGTCAGAGAATACAATTTTCTTCCACCTTTCAACACGCGGTGCGTCTTGGACGGTGAGGGCGTCGAGGAGAGTTGAAGTCAGGTCAATTTTATGGTAATGAGCTATGATTACCAACGATTGGGCGGCAACCAATCAGAATGTAGAAGTCCTCCGCTTGAGAGGAGTCCAGAGAACACAGTCCTGTAAACTTTGGTTCCGACCACATTAGTTCCCAAGCATTTTCACGCTAGAACACTTGTTTTTCAGCGGTAATGCAATTAATTTGCTCAAAACAACACCGATTTGACCAACTGGCATTTATTGGTTTATTTCGTTAGTAAACATGTAACTATAATTGTCGTAACTATAAAGTTCTTTCCATTGATCAATTTCTTACTTTCACAATTAAAATATTTCATGAGGTTAATGTATACCCTACTTGTGGTCAGTCTGCACAAGATCAACATCCTTTTCGGCTCCTTTAAATACAAGACCAAGCGTTCAATCGTCAGATCTTCAACAAATCTTTCTACAGCGCCGTTGGCAGGGCAACGGTGTGAACGCACGGTTATGGTTATTGGGCTGCAGTCAGCATCAGTGAGGGCCTTAATTTGGGTCGAGGATCAGCCTGTGTCTTCACGGATAGCCCGTCGGATCCTCCGGTGCAGTGCAGGTGATTTTTTTTTGGGTTATATCACTTGACATTTTTGTCCCATAATTCTCAGGATCTTTTAAGAAATGTAAAATGACTGAACCTCGGCAGCGATGGCACGTTGCGAGAGCCTTTGCTTGTGCGGCTCAACAATCCTGCTACATTCAAAGACAGAAAACCTTTTTGCCTTTGCCATCAGGAGATCATGACAGAGTGACTGCCTGAAGGACCATGACATGAAAGCCATATTTTGGCGCAGATTTTAACTTTTTACAGCTGTGGTCTTAAACTTTTGATCAGCTGATGAACAGCTTGTTTGAGTTTAAACGCAGTTTTCAATAAATTGCCTATTCTCTATTTTTTGTCTCTTGCTCCTGTTTCTTCTTTTGGCATTTTGAAGCAGTACTTACAACCTGGTCACGATCCACCAGCGTGAAATGCGAATACTTGTAATGTTTCCCCTGGTCTTAAGATTTTGTTCAGGAGTGCATATGTCTATTTTCCATTCACAGTGAATGAAATAAAATAAAATATTAAGTAATAAAAAATTTAATTTTTTACAAAAAAGATTAATGACATTAAATAAAAAATAAAACAATGCAAGCATTATTAAAAATAAAATAATACATATTAAATGAAATGAAAAATAAGCAATATTAAAAATAAATAAAATAAAATTATATAAAATGAAATAGAATAATAAAAATAAAATACTAAAAATATAAAAAAATATAAAATAAAAATAATACAAGCACTAATAAAAAATTTAATACAATTTTAAATAAAATAAAAATAAAATATAAACAATAGCAAAAAAACAAAACAAATATAACAATACAAGCATAAGTAAAATAGAAAAATTGAATTAAATTATTAATATTAAATAAAAAAATTAAAATACAATAAAAAAATAAAAAATTAAAATATTCACAAATTATGTAATAATTGTGACAGGCCTATGTTGAGGCTTTGTTGTTTTGTGGACTGTGATGTTGTGAACAGTGAGGTTTCTGTTGGATTTGATTACATCTCTGTGTTGTTGTGAGCGGAAATCTGAGATTCAGTCACAAAGACAGTCCTCCACACAAACACACACACAAACTTACACCATAAATCTCCGTCTTGCACGTCTGTACATCTTTCCTCTCCAGGAGACAGCAAGTCCTTACACACTACTGCAGCTTTCACCTACACAAAAACCTCAGCGTGCCGCTGGAATAACAATACGTTCACTATCACACACTCGCACGTAAACACACTTCACTTCTCCTGAGGTGAGACGACCTACTTCTCTCCTTTACAGCACTAAGGCGATTGAGAGAGAGAAACCTGACAGAGAATCTTCCTTCTGACCAGAAATCCTCAGAGACGTGATCCTGAGGCGGTCAGGAGAGTTAGTTCATCTCACACTCTCTCTCTCATACACACACACACACACAGAAGGATAGCTCATATGCCGAACCCCCAGAGAGCACGTCAGTTCTGCTGTAATGGAAGAACAGAGCGATGAGAAAAAAAAGAGCATAATATAGAAGACAGAGAGAGAGAGACAGAGGGAGAGGGGGGAGAGAGAGAGAGAGAGACAGATAGACAGAGGGAGAGGGAGAGAGAGATAGATCCTGAACAGCTGCCAGCATTTATCCAATCCGTCCCTCTATGTCCCACCAACGGAGTGACCAGAGACAGTCGTGTTGTGCATTACTGTGTCGGTCTGTTTTCTATTCTGCTGTGTATTCTATTATGTATCTCTATTGTGTTGTGCTGTTGAGTTATTCTGCAGCATTGTGCGTATTGTGTTCTGTTGATGCTTTGTACTGTAGTGCTGTATTGTTATTGCTAATTAAAACTGAAACTATTAAAATGGTTTTCATTCATTGAAATAAAGCTGAAATAAAATAAGATGTAAATACTAGATGAAAAACCTAAATGAAACTTAATTGAAAATCAGAAATGCTGTCTCTGCAACTAACTAAAGTAAAATTAGTTTGTTGCTAAATTATTTTAAAAAATTACTAAAACTGAAAATAAATAAATATAAATAGATTACAAAATAAATATACAGAAAAACAAATAAATAGAAATAAATGTTATTACATATTTTAAAAATAATCAAATAAAAATGACAAAAGCACATCACAAAATTAAACATTAAAATAAAACTGAAAACAAAAACATTAATTCAAAATATTAGTAAATACTATACTGTAAGTGTATATAAATACTAAAATCACTGCCATTGCATTGTGCTTTTTTCCATTCTACTGTGCATTCTATAATGTATTTCTATTGTGTTGTGCTGTATTGAGTTGTTCTATAGAATTACTGTATGTTGTTGTGTTATGCTGTTTTCTAATGTATTGTGTTCTGTTGTTGCTTTGTAGTGCATCTCAAAATAGTTTTCATTAACTGAAAGCTGAGATAAAATATAGAAAATTTTTTCATTAAGTGAAATAAAGCAGAAATACAATATAAATATTAGAATGGAAAAAAAAAACATGAATAAGAAAATTAGGATTGTTGCCTTGGCTAAAAATGAAAAAAAAAGAAAAAAAAAAAGACTTACACTAACATTAAAATTAAAAACAAAAACAAGAAAATAGAAGCCAATTCAAAACATTATCATTTAAATAACACTAAAATCACACTGCTATAGTTTTATTTTGTTGCATTCTTCCGTGTATATTGTGTTCTATTGTGCTTTTGTACTGAGTTTATTGTGTTGTACTGTGGCACAGTGGCATTGGACGGTCGATAGTTTGAAGAAAAGAGTGAGAAGAGGACAGGGAACGAGGGAGCTGGCAAAGGAGGGAAGAAATGGTGTGATGAGAGAAAATGAGAACACAGGAAGGATCAGAGCGTGATAATGAAAGAAAAAAATGAGCAAGAGATGACCGAGAATGAGTAAAAGAAAAAGGAAATGAGAGCAGAGAAACCACAGAAGAGAGATCCAGAAAGAGAGAGCAGCAGTGTTTCTCTTAGCAGGAGCAGTATTTCTTTTTAATTTGCCCTGCTGTAAAGAAATATCACAGAATTTATTGAAGAAATCTCGGCTGCTTGAAAGAAAGAGAGAGAGAGATGGAAGAGATTTTGACTGCATAAGCACGCTCAAACTCTCACTGGAGGAATTCTCCTTTTGTGTTTTTAATTGTGGTCACCAGAGGCCTCATTGGCTGTTATCACGGCTCTGCTTATTGGCTGACAAAACACTGTTGTGATTTGATTGGCCCCCTGAGAGACCCCGGCAACAAACCACGCCTACTTTCCGTTAGGAGCTTGTTATTATGCAGAATCTTCATGCTGTGAGATCAAAGTTGGCCTGCACATAAATTCCCAAGCAAATTTACCTTTCACACTGTGTTGGTGTGCAATATTTACATCTTATATGCATTTCATTAGCATTTGCCTTTCGGAGCGCTGCCTAAAATCAAGGATTTGCGTCTGGAAAATTGCCTAAAATGTGTCTGCGTTATAATGAGGTTAAAAAAAGCAGACTGTAATTTTGGTAATTAATAACTGCAAGCTGTTCTGTTTTTCTTCCTTTCTCTTTACTTCCGCCTGTCAAATTAGCTCACTCTATTTCTTAAAGAAAACATTAATGTAGTGTAAAAATCCTACAAAAACCTACTTAATATACAGCAGGTGTCGAATATGTGAGGTGCCGCAGATGAAGACAACACAATCAAGGATTGAAGTTGATTAATTATCATTAACCACAGCAGAGAGTGAAAAAAGAAGATAGATGAAGAAAACTTGTCAAGACAAACTTTGATGTTGGCTCAAGGAAGTCTGGCTAGAAAGTTTGAAGTGGTTTTAAAATCTTGAGGTGTGAATGTTTTAAGGCCATGCAGTCTATCAGACAGAAAGAACGATAGAAGGGCACAGAATGAACAACAGCGAGAGCAACAGAGAGAACGATAGATACATAGTCCTAACGACAGAATGATAGAAATAACGACAGATGTACTAGATGTAATAGATATAACTACAGACAGAAAGAACAACTGATAGATAATGATATATAAAATGATAGGCTATATATAGCATGATAAATAGATATAACAGACAGAATGATATAGACAACAACAAATTGATAACAGAACGATATATAGAATGACAAACATACAATGACAGACAGAACGATAGACAGATACAATGATTGATATAATAGCAGACAGACAGAACGACAGACAGATATAACGATAGATAAAATGACAGACATAACAACAGACAGAATGAAAGACAATGATAGATATAATAACGAATATAACGACAGACAGATATAACAACAGATATAAGAGACAGACAGAACGACAGACAATGACAGAATGATATAAACAATAAACAGACATATTGACAAACGGAATGATAGATAGATACTGTATACCGATAGATATAGGTCACACATACAATGACAGAGATAACAATAGATATAACTAGAGAAAGATGATAAATATAAAGACAGACAGACAAAACAACAAATATGATGATACAGTAGATATAACGACAGACACAGAACAGACAGACAATGCTAAATATATTGATATACAGAACGGCACAGTTAACAAAAAACTTAAATATTCTACAGTTACTTAAGTACCTCACTAATTAGCAAGTTTTTTATAAACGCAATAAAAATACCAGTAAATACAATTCAGAACTACAGTGATTTTACCACGGTAAAGGATGCTCTTACAGATTATGCAACAATCTTATATATCCTTATCATACAAATCGAAATAAGGCTGTATTGACAGTTTCAGTCTCAGAATCTATAATGTCTGATGCCCACGTACGTTATAACGGCGTCTCATTATGAACACACACAGAGACACAGAAGCTTCCCGTCCCAGTGCGTCATGGGAAATCTCAGCCCCCAGAGGATCAAATTCCACCTCCTTTTCCTCGCTTTCTTTCTTTCTATAGTGCAATCTCTACTTCTCCCTGCTATCTGATCCTCCCTTTGTTACTACTGCTGCGAGCAACTGAAATTTCACACGCTTGTCAAATCACACTTATACACTTCACACACACACGAACGCTTCATATAATGTCTTGAATAGACATGACTAAATACATTTATGCACTCCAGCTCTCTGATGTTTTATATGCGCACAAACACGTTTAATTAGCCATCTAAACGAGGACATAGCTCAAACCAACTACAAATCCCAAACCTACAAGAAAACTTTTGAAATATTATTCATCGTTTAATCGTTTTTCCAAATGAAGACATCTTCGAATATCTCTAAAGGGAGTTTTACTCAGATTTACTTCAGTTCTTATCCTCAAACTATAACTAAATCCACATACGTCAAAAGGCTGATAGCATGCAATGTATTAAAGTTCCAGGCGGTCTTGATTAAACAGCAATAACATTTTGAAATCATACATCATTAAAAGAAAACTCTACATTTATGAAGCCTTTTGACATTCGGTAACTCAAGACACACACACATACACACAATCTGGAGAGTTTCCATATGTGTGATCGCAAATAGCTCAAACACACACACACACACACACACACACACACACACGCAGTAAGGAAATCTGGTAAGTTCATTACATATAATGGAAAGGCTGCTGCGGTAGTAAGTTGTAGAAAGAGTATCAATTACATTGAAAAACAAATGACACACACAAGCACGCTCGAGGTCTATCTATGTCACGTCTGCTCTGAACACCCAAATAACCTGGGGCTAAAGTAAAATATCTCAATCATTTAGCTTATTATAGTCAACAGTCTGCAATAGCCATTACACCGAGTGTGTGCTTCTGTGTGCATGCGCATGTGTGTGTTAACAGAAAGGTAGTCCAGCTGGTACTGAACTTTCTAAATCTAACACTAGGTAAGAAGAGAAACAGATGAGAAAGGAGAGAGGTCACAGAGGCGGAATTGTTGGCCACTTTTGGTCAGCTTTTGAAAATCTGATCCCAAATGCGATGTATAGGTTAAGTAAGTATTTTTCCATTTCATTTTCACCATAGGGATTTCAGAGAGGCCATGCAACACACCAACCAGCTCTGAGGTGAATCGCAAGATTATAAACTTGAGTTTATACAAAAAGCATATGGAAATCTTACAAAAAGACATAGGTAAAATTAATGAGGTTCATCAGTGAATAAACTATGCATCCTGTGATGCAGTGCACATGATGTAATTGAATCAAAAACAAATATAATATTGCCATTTTATTAAGTATATAAACAGCACATTTTGAGTTTATTGCTAAATACTTAAAATATGTGTAAATATGTACAAATATTTAAGTTGTTTGAATGGACACAATGCCATTCGTAATGTTTTATATAGCAGTTTCTGTTTCCATAAAAACTGAGATGTTAACTAATACTATTAAAAGAAATGTTTTCGTTAATTGAAATAAAGCTGAAATAGATTAAAAATTTACACTTAAACTTAAAAATGCAAGTAACGTAAAATAAAATGTTGCCTCAGTAGCTAAATGACAAACTTTAAGGTGAAGTACCAACATGACTAAAACTAAAATAAAAACAGAAGCTAAAAAGACAAAACACGCAAATGACTGAAAATGTAAAAATAAAAGTGGATTCAAAACTTGGATATAAATTACAAAATTAATAAATACAATAATAATAAATATATAACATAAAAATAAAACTGCATCTGGATTATGAATTGTTTTTCACCAGGAATTAAGCAATTAAACATAAAAAAAACATATTATTATTAGAATTATAATATTATTATTATTAGAATTATAATATTATTATATATATATATATATATATATATATATATATATATATATATATATATATATATATATATATATATATATATATATATATATACACACACACACCTTTCCCTATTGGCGATAACATTTTTTAATTCAAATTTACGCATTTGGCAGATGCCTGGATTGCTTACATATCATTCAAAACATCATAATACTGCACATATGTTCTTCCATTTTAAAAAAACATCTTCACGCAAAAAATCCACATGGAGTGGAAAGCATTTATATACAGTATATACTGCAGCAGTGCATAAAGAATTTAGCATCAAAATGATTGTCAATACATAAATCAAAATCATTTTTCCTATATGTTGGCAGAGACAAATCACAAAACATCATACAGGGGTGCCGCATCTAAACGCTGCTCATTTGCATAAACTTAAACTTTGTCATGTTATTAAACACACCCTCGTTAGACACATCGCTCATGTCATCGGAAATCGTGACTCTCATAGAAAATGAATGATTGCGGTTTGCTCTGTCGCTGCAAAACAATGTACATATATGAACGCCCCGTGAGACCGAGAGACTGTTTTTCGTTACTCTTTTCCATGGTTTTCTACTTTTTGATATCTGTCTCCACAAGAACTCACTCAGTCTCGCTCTCTTTGTCTGCAGGTTAAAGGGTTATCAGTGAGGAGAGTGCACTCAAAAGTGAGCAGCGTCTCTAAATGTCACACACACCCCCACACACACATTGTCTGTTGAGAGGAGGACTGGTAAATCACTTACTATAAGCAGGTCGCCTATGTAACTCAAGCCTCAACAGAACACACCCTGTTAACCTCCACACACACGGAGACAGACAGTCTATACATAGACCAGACATTACAATACATTTACACACACCAGCAGGCAGACCAATATTGAGATGGTTGGTAAGACACTGATTGACTCGTCTCACATTCTCTCTCAAGAGGAAATAATAATTAAATACATTATGCACAGACACACTAGATTCATTTTGTCTTCGGCTGCGGGACTACTTACTATAATTTCTTTCTTGAGATGTGAGGAGGCCGAGTTCAAGTTCTTCCGTTTAATCAGAAAAGTCAATAACTGTATTTTCTCCTCTTGCTGATTGTAATTACTTTTGGGCATTTCTGTTGTGGGCTTTTTGCACCGGCGGTCAGTAGATCAGTGGCTAATGATTGGTCAGTAGACCGATTTACAAAAGGAATCAATGATTTGAGTCAAATCTTTTAAATTAATCTTATAAAAGTAGTTCAAAATTCAGAATAAACTATTGGTGGATGAATGGGACTGATCTGATTGTTGGTTTTGGTTAAAACTCACTCAAAGGGTACTATACAAAAACACATTTTTGGAAAAAGCAATTGAAATGAGTCAGACTTCCCAACACTATTGAATACTGACTCAGGAACTCTAAAAAGACATAAAATAATCAATAGTTTTCCATTCCATGTTCATTGAAACAAACTGTTTAAAAAGAAGTGATTTGTTGGAACGAGTCAGAGTTCAGCAGATTCATGACAAATGATTCGCTTTAGAACAAAATCATTGTTTTGAGTCAAGTCTTCTGAACCAATCGAAGCAGTTCGCGAATATGACTGAATGATTCTTTTAAATGATGAATCTGACTGATCAGATTTTAAAGGATTCACTCAAAGGATTCATTAACTAAAATTATATAAATAACCAACTATCTGTTTTACTTTTAACAGCTTTTTAAAATTGTTTGTTTCAAATATGATTTGTCCAAATAAATCATACTTCCCAACACTAACAGTCAAGAAACCCATAGCTACTGATTATCCAGAGTTCAGTTGATTCATGGCAGATGGTTGAAAAATGTACAAGTGAATCGTTGTTTTAAGTCCAAACTTCTAAATGATTCAGTTGAAGCAGTCCACAAAACAAAATGAATAATTCTGGGTGATTCTCAGGTTCATTGAAACAAACTGATTCATTAAAATGAGTTGGACTTCAACACTATTGACTAATAGTCAACAAATCTGTAGCTAACGACTGGCCAGAGTTCAGTAGATTTGTAAAAGATGATTGCCGGTTGAACAATTTCAAGTATGAGAATCATGGTTTAGGATCCAAACTTTTAAATGATTCAGTTGAAGCAGTTCACAAATCAGACTGAATGACTCTTTCTGTTTGCGAGTTAATCACAGGATTTCCGAACACTAAAATGGTGCAAAACGCCCAATTTTTAAATGTTCACTGAAACAAACCATTTAAACATCAAAATAAGTCTGACACTATTGTACTAATCTGTAGCTAACAATTGGCCAGTGTTCAGCAGATTCGTGGAAGATGATTGGCCAACCAGACAGTCATCAGATACGAATCTACTGACAGTTGGCCAAAGCTTGGTAGATTCGCAGCTGACGATTGGTTAACTTGTGCTGTAACAAGTTGATGACAACATAATGCCGTTTAAATTAGCCTACCCTTTCCTGTCTTTCTTTTTCAGGAGGTTTTAATGGACCGGGTCAGGTCACGCTCTACAAGTTCAACCAGTAAATTTGCACACGCTGTTCAGGAAACCTTCACAGACTGCCTGAATTTTTTCATCCTTTATGTCAGGATGAGGTTTTTATATAAGCCAAGTGTGGTTTTGAACCCACATATTTGGATACATCGGGGTGCTGACAGCTCCAGACATTGTATTTCACTAGCGTAGAGTAAAAACGACTAGAATAAATGGAGAACTTTAAAGCTGGTAGAACGATGCCGTGGATGTCCTTTTCTGGCAAATATTCCAAGGCAGCTTAGATTTGTTACGTATTTCTGGATTTGAGCAGAAAGCGTGTGACGACTTCTGATGTTTGTACAGTGGCACTTCTAAAAGCCCTGAGAAATGTATCAACACACTGAAGTCGACGCTAGTGCTCCAGTTCTCACACAGACACACTCTGTGACTTCCAAGGACAAACTCCAATCAAAGACAAAACTGGGCTATTTTACGAAAGCACGTCTGAAGGACAAAGGCTATTTCCCACCTGTGAAACGGACGCACGCAGGCGCGCAGAGAGAGAACTCAATACAGGTCAGTTTAAGGTCTAGTCTATACGTCTACTTTATCTGAGAGATTAAATTCACTCTCTTCCATACAAAAACACTCACTTATCCTGCGTTTCTGTGGAAGCACACACACCTGCGAGTTATGAATTCCCCAGCATCTTTTAAAGCTCTATTAAATACAGTTTAGATTCATCACAGTCTGATACTTGCACAGAATAACCCTTTTATATTCATATAGCAGAGTAATGAGGTGCGGATACATATATTATCTGAATCATTCAAGTACAGGGTGCAGGAAAAAACCTGGTCTAATATGATTCATTAACATGAAATTAGACAACAAGATAAGGCCACTCAGTTCATCTAGGAAGAACATCCTCTTGGGGGGGGGGTTGTTTCTAGCAGCCAATTATGTTTATAAATGAATAAATGAAAGTGAACCTATTTTCGTCAAACCTCTGAAACTGTCAATAATGTTAGAACTGATAACCGCTATAAAAAGGTACGAACCACAGGCTATTTTTCCTCACGACAGAGTTGTGCTGTAAAATCGATTCTGACTGCATTCAATTTATAAGGTAGAAAAAAGTAATTGTAATGATTTAATAGATTCTGTTCAAGTGAATCTCAGCAAACAAGTCAAGAAAAAAATCTACAGTATAGTATAGTATAGTATAATATAATATATAATGGCTAATATAAATTTTAAATATGTTATATATTGTGTGTATGTGTGTTTTATTTTTATTTTATGTATGTATATATAAATAAATATATATATATATATATATATATATATATATATAAATATATTAGTGCTGTCAAACAATTAAATCGCGATTAATCACATCCAAAATAAAAGTTTTTGTTTACATAATACAAGTATGTATGATGTGTATATGTATTATGTATATTTAAATACACAGACATGTACATATTTCAGAAAAATTGTATGTTTATATATTAAATACATTTATTATAATATAAATTATATGAATATAAATATAAACAAATACATGTAAATATTTTCAAAATATATACAGTATGTGTGTATTTATATATACATAATAAATATACACAGAACACATTATGCAAACAAAACTTTTATTTTGAATGCAATTAATCGCGATTAATCGTTTGACAGCACTAATACACACACACACACACACACACAACTATATAAGAAATAATATTTATTCAACATGTAATTTCATGTGAAATGTTTCTGGGAGATCTACTGATTTGGGAGTAAATTAACCATGCAAATTTTGGGTAGCAGCCAAGCCTATTTAAAAAAAAAAAAAAAAAAAGCAAAATAATCTATATAATATCAGACAACATTTCAATATTTAACGTTGAAGAAATTCAAGTTTCAACTAGATCAACATAAACAAAAACTAAGACTTAAAGAGATTTAGGATGCATTTGGATAGAATCATGGATGCGTTAAAATCAGGAGACTACAGAAACTGAGGGTAACACAAAGTCCAATTCAGCCGCGCCACACCAACATTGATCCAAGAACACTTGGACATGTGTCTCAAGTCTTGGGACAGGCCATGACCAGGGATTTTCTTTTAAACTAAGTGGGTGGTGTGACATCCACACAAAAAGCGCATCAGATCAGATTAAGGAAGGGTACCAACAGAGATTCGTTTGTGGCTTGGCCCGTCGAGCCGCTTCACATTGAATGATAACTTCAGCAGGACGGAACTGAGAGGGTTTTTCTGTATTTTACACACTCTGGGTTCCAAAACCCGGCACAAATTGGGATACTGCAACTGTTTTCTGATGGAACTCCTGGACCTTTTCCAAAAGTGAAATCTCAGACTGGATCCGGTTTGGCTCTGTTCATTTGGACGGAGTCCTAAAAGACGAGCCTGCGGGTGGTAAACAAAGCCATGCTGCCACAAACACATTGATCGAGACGGTCATCGTACAGCACACAAGCATTCCTTTACAGAATATTAGGAGCGTTAGGAATAGATAGGACCCTACTCTCATCACAGTTATCGGCCATTGACTTTCATAGTATTTTTTTTCCATACTATGGAAGTCAATGGCTACTGTCAATTGTTTGGTTACCAACATTCTTCAAAATATAATGTTTCTGTGCTTAACAGAAGAAAGCAACTCAAACAGGTTTGGAACAACTTGAGGGTGAGAAAATGATGACAATTTTCATTTTGGGATGAACATTACATTTAAAAATATCCTGTGTGAACCTTTATTTGGGGGCTTTTCTCAGCATTAATACATGCAATTAAATGCAGTTAACTGAATTAATTAATCAGCATATGATATCAATTTGATTACTAACAACATGATTTGATTTGGTAATTAAGTGGTAATTACAGCTTGAGCTATGAAGTTGGCCATAGTTGTAACTCAATCCAAGGATTTCGACTACTTTCTACGAGGTGGAACCTTATGAACTACCTGGATAATTCATATAGGAACAGGTTATAACATGAGTTTTGATGATGTTTTCTTATGGAAAATACATTTTTAGAGCACTTGCTAATCTGTAATATGTACCAGAGACATTTCCTGTCAGATGTTAAATAAAGATGTTTATGATTTAGAATGCATGTAAAACTGCTATTTAAAAGATGTTTGTACACAGCAGATGTTTCTCAAATTAAGTGCTCTTTAAAAGACGTCTTGGAGATATAAATGTGCTGTCTGAGCAACAATCCAATCCATTTTCAACAGACGAAGTCCTGTCCAGCATTTTGTCTCATTTGAGAAGACGTTTCGATATACATAAAAATAAGGAAGACTTATTGCACTTTCCATTTTATGCCAACTTTAAATGCAAAAAAAGTCCCTTATTGTGCATGATTTATCAGCGAAAGTTATTATTATTATTTTTTTAAAGCCAATCACTTGTCACAGAGAAACCATTTTCCAGAATCCAATCAATATTTTATTTTAATTTATTTTATTTTAATGTATTTAAAATGTATTTTATTACAATTTATTAATTATATTTACTTTAATCCATAAAGTCCCCAATTTTTCTCATTCAAGAAGCAGTCTCCATTTGATATACACCAAAACAGAGAAAATGATTGAAATTTGCGTTTTGTGCTAAAAAAAAAAAAAAAAAAAACTTATTTACTTTAATTTCTGATGGAAAATTTTAAAAAAATAAGCCATCCCTAATTGTACACGACTCATCAAAACAACTAAAAAAACAAAAACATTCTGCCTCTACGATGACTTATTGTTCTTATTTTTCAAACCTTCATTTCCAATGACCTGTCACACATCAGAAACCACTTTTCACAATCCAATCAATATTTTATGTATTCATTTATTCATTTTACATTTACTTTAATATTTTTTTTTTCTCATTAAATATTATGTTTTGTTCTGAAATGCATCACATGCCAGAAGTCAAATGGCTTTTTCATCTTGAATAAACAAGAATATTTATTTTACTCATAGTCCAATAAACGCTGCACTCTTTGGCAGTAAAAACCCATTGAAAACCAGCCACTGAGTGTATATATCAAAGGTTTTAAAAATACAACTGTTTCTTTAAATAATGCACACAGTGGTAGTGTAAAAAGCGTTGGTTTAAAGAACATTAGAAGTGTGACGGTTGAGTTCCTGTCTACGAGGGCAGAGCGCCAGAACAGAGGAGAACAGTAGAAGACTGTGTGAGAACCGACAAAGAGCTGATCGAGGGAACGGACGGCGCTGTAAAATAAACGAGAGCAGCAGACCCGACTATTACTGCTCTTACACAGCAGCAGCTGCGGCGAGTCAGTGTCAAACTCTTCAACATGTGTGCAAACACATACACGGGGTCAGTCTATAGAGATTGTGTTACTCTGTGTGTAATATTTGTGAGTGCTAGGTAACAAAAAGTATGTGGAAAAGAATCAGAAAGACAGCGAGAGAGAGAGAGAGAATGAGAGACTGTTGCTCTGTTGGCTTTTGAGTGATGAATCTTTTATTTATGGAGTCGTGGAACCGTTGACACCTTGCAGGCAAATGAAAAGAAGCCACACCATAAGGAACTGAAATGGTGAGTGTGTGTGTGTGTGTGTGTGTAAGTGTGAGGAAGGAAAAATGAAGGATTAGGGGGTGGAGGAGAAATATGATCAGGTTTGATATAGTGAGAGACGAGAAAGACAAAAAAAAAAAGAGAGGTATCGGAACTCCCTCTGGAGAAAAATAAGACATTATATACACCATTGTGTCTGCGTGCGTGCGTGTGTGTGTGTGTGTGTGTGCGTGCGTGTGTGTATGTGTGTGTGCGCGTGTGTGTGTGTGTGTGTGTGTGTGTTGTGGTCGGGCTCGCGGCCGGCAGCATTCCAGCCTGAAGCTGCTCTGAGTTCTGTGTTATTACTGATGTAAATTTAGAAACATAATTATGAGCTTTATTCAACGAACACAAGTACTGAGACCTGAGACGGTCGGCCCTGCTTATCCACGTTTGTGTTGCTAGATTTTACTAGATTTAATGAGATTTTTAGGTTACACTTTATTTTGACAGTCCACTTTAGACATTCTACTAACTATAAGAAACGTTGTAACTACATGTCAACTAATTATCAATTTGTAGCTACATGTCTACTAACTCTCAGTAGGGTAGGTTTAGGGTTAGTAGAATAAGTTGACATATACTTGCAAAGTTTCTTATAGTCAGTATGTTGTATGTTGTGGACCCATCAAAATAAAGTGTTGAAGATATTAAGCAGACAGTCTACTAATACTCTAATGACTGCTAGTTGATATGTAGTTGCAAAGTTACTTACTGTTAGTAGAATGTCTAAAGTGGACTATCGAAATAGTGTTACCGATTTTTATATTTTCAAATGAAATGCAAATTTAAATGATGTTTGCCCATGCAGAATGGTTGATGGGTGGCCGTTTAGTAGCCAAAATCAAGACTTCGCTCTATATATTGCTCTCTATATTTCTACGCTGTAAAAAAAAGAAAAGAAAAGTTGAGCCAACTTAAAATTAAGGCAACCAGCTTCAGCAGATTTTTGAGTTTACTCAACTTATTTTTGTGGGAGATTCTCAAATTTTTGTTGTATAAACGTAAAACGACAAGTTGAGAAAACTCAAAAATCTGCTGAAACTGTTTGCATTAAAATTTTGAGTTGGCTCAACTTTTTTTTTTTTTTTTTTTTTTTAAACAGTATATATTGCTCAAGTCAGGGTTATCATTAACTAAAACAATAAAAAAAACTTAAAATAAACATTAATAAACAATAAATTAATTAATTAATAAGCAATAAAATTATAATTTTTTAAATAATATTAAATACTAAATTAACTACAATTAAAAATGTAAACTTGAAACTATATACAGTGGTGTGAAAAAGTGTTGGCCCCCTTCCTGATTTTTTTGCATGTTTGTCACACTTTAATGTTTCAGATCATCAAACAAATTTAAATATTAATCAAAGATAACACAAGTAAACACAACATGCAGTTTTTAAATGAAGTTTTTTATTATGAAGGGAAAACTAAATCCAAACCCATATGGCACTGTGTGAAAAAGTGATCGCCCCCTAAACCTAATAACTGATTGTGCCACCCTTTGCAGCAACAACTGCAATCAAGCATTTGCGATAACTGGCAATGAGTTTTTCACATTGCTGTGGAGGAATTTTGGCCCACTCTTCTTTGCAGAATTGTTTTAATTCAGCCACATTGGAGGGTTTTCGAGCATGAAGGTCATGCCACAGCATTTCATTTGGATTTAAGTCCAGACTTTGATTTGGCCACTCCAAAACCTTAATTTTGTTTTTCTTGAGACATTCAGAGTTGGACTTACTGCTGTGCTTGGAATCATTGTCCTGCTGCATAACCCGAGTGCACACCACAGACAGGTTCTACTTAAGTGATTTCTTGATTCAACAGGTCTGGCAGTAATCAGGCCTGGGTTTGGCTAGTGAAATTTAACTCAGCTTTCTAAAATAATGTGGTTAATCACAGTTCTTTCATGATGTAATAGGAGGGGGCACTTTTTCACACAGGGCCATGTGGGTTTGGATTTTGTTTTCCCTTCATAATAAAAAACTTCATTTAAAAACCGCATGTTGTGTTTACTTGCGTTATCTTTGATTAATATTTAAATTTGTTTGATGATCTGAAACATTAAAGTGTGACAAACGTGCAAAAAATTTAAAAATCAGGAAGGGGGCCAACACTTTTTCACACCACTGTATGCATATATATAGACAAAAAAGTTAATACAAATGACAAAAACAACAAAATGACTTTTAAACTTTAAAATTAAAATTAAAACTATTTTACAAAAAATATACACTGAACAAAATTATAAACGCAACACTTTTGTTTTTTCCCCCATTTTTCATGAGCTGAACTCAAAGATCTAAGACTTTTTCTATGTACACAAAAGGCCTATTTCTCTCAAATATTGTTCACAAATCTGTCTAAATCTGTGTTAGTGAGCACTTCTCTTTTGCCGAGATACTCCATCCACCTCACAGGTGTGGCATATCAAGATGCTAATTAGACAGCATGATTATTGCACAGTTGTGCCTTAGGCTGGCCACAATAAAAGGTCACTCTAAAATGTGCAGTTTTACTGTATTGGGGGGGGTCTGGGGGGTCCGAATACCAGTCAGCATCTGGTGTGACTACCATTTGCCTCACGCAGTACAACACATCTCCTTCGCATAGAGTTGATCAGGTTGTTGATTGTGGCCTGTGGAATGTTGGTCAACTCCTCTTCAATGGCTGTGTGAAGTTGCTGGATATTGGCAGGAACTGGAACATGATGTCGTATACGCTGATCCAGAGCATCCCAAGCATGCTCAATGGGTGACATGTCCGGTGAGTATGCTGGCCATGCAAGAACTGGGATGTTTTCAGCTTCCAGGAATTGTGTACAGTTCCTTGCAATATGGGGCCATGCATTATCATGCTGCAACATGAGGTGATGGTCGTGGATGAATGGCACAACAATGGGCCTCAGGATCTCGTTACGGTATCTCTGTGCATTCAAAATGCCATCAATAAAATGCACCTGTGTTTGTTGTCCATAACATACGCCTGCCCATACTATAACCCCACCGCCACCATGGCCCACCCGATCCTCAATGTTGACATCAGCAAACCACTCACCCACACGATGCCATACACGCTGTCTGCCATCTGCCCTGTACAGTGAAAACCGGGATTCATCCGTGAAGAGAACACCTTTCCAAATTGCCAGACGCCATCGAATGTGAGCATTTGCCCACTCAAGTCGGTTACGACGACGAGCTGCAGTCAGGTCGAGACCTCGATGAGGACAACGAGCATGCAGATGAGCTTCCCTGAGAAGGTTTCTGACGGTTTGCGCAGAAATTCTTTGGTTATGCAAACCGATTGTTGCAGCAGCTGTCCGGGTGGCTGGTCTCAGATGATCTTGGAGGTGAAGATGCTGGATGTGGAGGTCCTGGGCTGGTGTGGTTACACGTGGTCTGCGGTTGTGAGGCCGGTTGGATGTACTGCCAAATTCTCTGAAACGCCTTTGGAGACGGCTTATGGTAGAGAAATGAACATTCAATTCACGGGCAACAGCTCTGGTGGACATTCCTGCAGTCAGCATGCCAATTGCACACTCCCTCAAAACTTGCGACATCTGTGGCATTGTGCTGTGTGATAAAACTGCACATTTTAGAGTGGCCTTTTATTGTGGCCAGCCTAAGGCGCACCTGTGCAATAATCATGCTGTCTAATCAGCATCTTGATATGCCACACCTGTGAGGTGGATGAATTATCTCGGCAAAGGAGAAGTGCTCACTAACACAGATTTAGACAGATTTGTGAACAATATTTGAGAGAAATGGGCCTTTTGTGTACATAGAAAGTCTTAGATCTTTGAGTTAAGCTCATGAAAAATGGGGGCAAAAACAAAAGGGTTGCTTTTATAATTTTGTTCAGTATATTTAAAAATTCATATTATTAAGAAAAGACACATGGGATAGTATAAAATAGTACATCAATGATACTAAAATAACAATGGCTCTAGTACCTCCTTTAATGCAAATATACAAGATTTTAATGCAGTACCGTAGTACTTTGATATACTATGATACTGAATGATTACCATTTTTGTATACCATAGTAAGCCAATTTACATCATGATTTTGGATCAAGTTTTGATTGCTCTTAACGATTCAGTTAACTTCTATAAAGGAGTTATATTGGAAGTAATAAACAATTCTTGCAAAAAGCTGTTCAGAGGCAACATAAATACAATCCAATAATTACCCTTAACGACTTAAACAATAATACTAAAACAAAAATGTGCAAAAATCATTTCATTCATTTATATTATTATTATTATTATAATAAAATAAACCGATACAATGCATGTCTCACAGTAAGCTTAGATGTAAGCTGTTTGTGTTTGATTCACTAAAAAAAATGACTCCTAAGAGTCCTTTGTTTATGATTAGTTGCGCTGTATGTGAATGATTCACTAAAATGAACAGAGTCATTAGAGACATTCGTTTGGGAATCAGATAACACTGGTTGAACAGTGTTGTTCATTCACTAAGTAGAACCAATTAATAGGAGTCATTAGTCGGGGTATCAGACTATACTGGTTGTGCCCTATGCGTTTGATTCATCAAAAACTACCAGTTCATAAAAGTCATTCGTTTGGGATTTGAACTACACTGGTTGTGCTGTATGTTGTTTGTTCAATAAAAAGAATCGGTTCATAAGAGTCGTTTATTCGAGAGTCAAACTGTCACACATGGATGACTGAACATCTTCTATAAAACAAATTATATTCTTGCAGAATACTGTAATATTACTATGGCAAAAGCCTTGTTTGGTACCATTTGGTACTTCTTTGTTAGTCTTCTTCTGCTATAATGTGAGAGCCACATTTCTGAAATGTCAAAGGAACGTCCTAACGAGAGGTGGGTGTGTGTGTGTGTGTGTGGTGGCAGACTGTCTCATGTAGTCTGATGCGAGAATGTCGAATGTCAGGCGAACACAGAAAACCAATCCAATCTACAAAAGAGCGCGAGCACACATCCACACACACACACACCTGACAGGTCAAGTGCTCTCTAACCTAATTAGCAATAAATCTTTAGTGGTGACAGTCTGAAATGGCAGAGGCATCTTAAATCATGACACACACTTATCTCAGCCATCCTGACACTCAAACACACACATACACAAACACACACTCCAGGCGATGTGCTGTTATCAGCCGCCGGCTCATAGTCCCCATGCAGGAAATATGAGCTTCGCAGCACAATAATAATGATTATTAAACATTTAATAACGCCTCATAACTCTCTCTCCACTGTCTGCTTCTCAGTTGATTTCCCTCCTCTCTCTCTCTCTCTCATGCAAAGAGTATTGTGTGAAATATGCAATAAAAATGACTAAATAAATAAAATACCAGTTTGAAATAGCAAAAAATTTCAGTCTGAAAGTCTAAAGATACACAAAACATTAATAAATAAACAAACAAACCCTACCCCATAAAATTAAAATAAAATAAAATAAAATAAAATAAAATAAAAATAAAATAAAATAAAATAAAATAAAATAAAATAAAATAAAATAAAATAAAATAAAATAAAATAAAATAAAATAAAATAAAATAAAATAAAATAAAATAAAATAAAATAAAATTAAATTAAATAAATCTAAGGGTGATATTTTGGGGAAATTATACAAGTGACTTATCGACAGTTGCATATATTATGGGCATACATCAGACCAGTGAGACAAAACATACACACACACGCTGCTCACACTCTCCAGCGGCTCAAACTTCAGTGACCAGTCATGTTAAGCATCTGGCTGTCAATAGCAACTGCATCTCAATGACCCCGAGACCATTCAAATGCTAATATGTGAACACACACACAGTGCTTTTTACCTCAAACACAACACCGCACTCTTCGGCCATCTTCAGTTACTCTCAATCACACAAACACAATCACGATACAAACACACATACATCTACATAAATACAGCCCAAAAGCCACATTCAATCCCACAGGAGCTCTTCACACAGATTGCTTGCGCTCTCCAACCCAAAAACACACCGTCAAAGGCCTGATCTGCACTGACAAGTTGCTTTTTGACTCCGAGGAGATAAAGATGAACAGATAGAGGGAGAGAAAGCACAGTAACTCACAGTAATTCACTTCTCTGCAGCCCACAAACACGCATCCCCCATGCTAATAGCGCTTATGATGCTAAGTGATGATGCTAATATTAGATAGCTAAGTAAATGTGTCTGACACCACATCACAGCATGTAATTCTCACTGTCTGAAATCCTCAAAATCAACCAGATATGCAGCTTACAAAAACTTTTTATGTGCCAAGCAGAAATTTGAGAGACATGAAAGCTAACTGAATGCTTTTTAGCGTCACCTTACCCCTAGCTGCAAATTTACAGACTTCTAACAACGTGCTCTAGGGAACCGACTAAAACATTTTGCTTGCAAACAAGTAAACAGCATCGCTCGTACATCTGAATAAACACAGGTGATGGAAAAGACGCTGTTAGTGTTGACCTATGCTGTCAAACGCTAAAGGAGGAGCGTACCTGCCTAACTTTGTATTTGAAAGCAGTTTTAAATACATTTTAGCAAATAAGAGTGGTTATTTACAATCAAAAGGCAGTTATGTGTGATTATGAGACCCTATGTATGGCCATATAAATATCTGAGGTGCATTTCGCTACAACAGATGCTGTGGTTTATGTTAGTTAATATGTTTTTAGATTCTTAAGTGTTTTTATATATACTTAAGAATCTATAGGCCCACAATAGATTCTTATGTAAACGTGTATATACAAGTATTACAAAAGGTTCAAATGTTAATTGATACTCAAGAAGGAAACCCAATGCATTAAGAGGGGTGAAAACTTTTGAATTTGAAGATCAGGGTAAATTGTACTTATTTTGTCTTCTGGGAAACAATGCAAGTACATTCTGTACCTTCTGAATGTACACAAACATTCAAATGTTTCACCCCCCTCGGCTTTTAACGCATTGTGTTTCCTTCTGTGGTTTTCTGGCATTATAAAAGGTTTAAACATTCAAAGAATTTGCAGAACCTCAAGGATTTTTTCTGAAGAACAGTGGGCAGCTTAACTGTTCGGGAAAAACAAGAGACTCATGAACAACCATAATGAAACAAAAAATAAAAAAAAACAGTTGTGGATCATATATGTAACGACAGCATTAAGAATAAAGCATATAACTATTAAATGGGTTATTTTTATATATATATATATATATAAATATAAAAATTCATATATTATTTTGTCTTTTTGGACTATATATGAACATCTTTTAAGTAAATGATCTTATTCAGGCCAGTACTAAATAAGAAATAACATGCTGTATGTATGCACAGAATAAGTCAATAGATTCTTCTCAGCAATCTACATCTCCTGTGTAGTGTGAGAGAATATTGTGCTCTGCAGATATACACTGATATGAGGTGAAATTCAGGTCTACAGCATCACATTGGCCTCTTGGGAGGTCTGTGATAGTTGAATTTATGTAACTACCCGTATGGATGTGGTTCGATACGGCACACAAACGTTCGAATGTTTTCACCATACAACGAGCTCATCCGTTATTCTTTCTCACCCCTCAAGGCAGAGAGAAGAAATTCTGCGCCCTCTTGCCCAGTTCGGCTCATTAAAAATGGATCAATTGATTCCCAAGGCTGTCAAGTTGCCCAATCATACGCAACGCCCGCTGGGGGTGGAGCAAATGGGGCTCAAGATTTCAATATGTGCGCATATAAAAAATGCATAATAATGTAGAACCCTATATAAGAGCATAGTGAAAACCATAATTTTACTCTACTGGAGATTGTGACGTAATCGTGGTTTCCATGGTAATTGCGCCTAGGGATTCTTGCATATTTAATTAAAAAAAAGCTTTGGGGTGGTTCTTTTTGGTATTAGCTGATTTGCATTTTTTGTGAATAATGCATGATGGGAAATCAATGCTCGGTCTTTGATGCCAAGAAGGAAAACAGCACACACACAGGTTCGTATCAGTGGATTGATCACACTGCATTATGCTCTCGGGATGCTGGTTTGTTTGGACAGGCAGCAGCTGCTTTTAAAACTGCTCTTCACCTACATGGGGAAGCACATATGTGGGTAATCAATAAGTAATACTAAAATCAAAAAGCATACTTACATGTATTATTTTGGAGGCTGTAATGTCAATTTTTTAAAGCGGCTAAACTGCCCAAACATCAAAGTACCAGTACACTGCAAAAATATGATCATTAAGGCATGGCAACTTATGCTTTTACATTACCTTAACACAAAACAAGTTGATCAATTTAATTTTCTTTTTTTTTTTTTATACAAGTTATATGATACTCAAGTTGGTTTGTACAAAAATGAGTTGATTTTACTTAATTTAAGGCAGCAACTGAACTTCAAGTTTAAAAATAAATTAAAAAAAATTAAAAAAATTACATATATACAGTATAGATAGATAGATAGATAGATAGATAAAATATACAATAATAAAATTAAATAAATATTTAAAAAAAAAAAAGCATAATCCTCAAATCATGAAATAGCTGGAATATTTTTAGTGTAACAGTCAAATTACCAAACAAAAACCAAATGAATAAGATCAAAATTCTCTGGGTAGTTGACATATATATTAAGATTTTAGATTAAAATATATATGAATGGAAAGTGTATGTTTTAGTTCGTTCATTCATTCATTCCAGCTTTATCATGTTTCTGCCTTTTAAAAATAAAAATATTCAACAAAATTAGCAGCATATGCATATATATATATACAGTGAGGAAAATAAGTATTTGAACACCCTGCTATTTTGCAAGTTCTCCCACTTAGAAATCATGGAGGGTCTGAAATTGTCATCGAGGTGCATGTCCACTGTGAGAGACATAATCTAAAAAAAAATCCAGAAATCACAATGTATGATTTTTTAACTATTTATTTGTATGATACAGCTGCAAATAAGTATTTGAACACCTGTCTATCAGCTAGAATTCTGACCCTCAAAGACCTGTTAGTCTGCCTTTAAAATGTCCACCTCCACTCCATTTATTATCCTAAATTAGATGCACCTGTTTGAGGTTGTTAGCTGCATAAAGACACCTGTCCACCCCATACAATCAGTAAGAATCCAACTACTAACATGGCCAAGACCAAAGAGCTGTCCAAAGACGCTAGAGACAAAATTGTACACCTCCACAAGGCTGGAAAGGGCTACGGGGAAATTACCAAGCAGCTTGGTGAAAAAAGGTCCACTGTTGGAGCAATCATTAAAAAATGGAAGAAGCTAAACATGACTGTCAATCTTCCTCGGACTGGGGCTCCATGCAAGATCTCACCTCGTGGGGTCTCAATGATCCTAAGAAAGGTGAGAAATCAGCCCAGAACTACACGGGAGGAGCTGGTCAATGACCTGAAAAGAGCTGGGACCACCGCTTCCAAGGTTACTGTTGGTAATACACTAAGACGTCATGGTTTGAAATCATGCATGGCACGGAAGGTTCCCCTGCTTAAACCAGCACATGTCCAGCCCGACTTAAGTTTGCCAATGACCATTTGGATGATCCAGAGGAGTCATGGGAGAAAGTCATGTGGTCAGATGAGACCAAAATAGAACTTTTGGTCATAATTCCACTAAACGTGTTTGGAGGAAGAAGAATGATGAGTACCATCCCAAGAACACCATCCCTACTGTGAAGCATGGGGTGGTAGCATCATGCTTTGGGGTGTTTTTCTGCACATGGGACAGGGCGACTGCACTGTATTAAGGAGAGGATGACCGGGGCCATGTATTGCGAGATTTTGGGAACAACCTCCTTCCCTCAGTTAGAGCATTGAAGATGGGTCGAGGCTGGGTCTTCCAACATGACAATGACCAAGCACACAGCCAGGATAACCAAGGAGTGGCTCTGTAAGAAGCATATCAAGGTTCTGGCGTGGCCTAGCCAGTCTCCAGACCTAAACCCAATAGAGAATCTTTGGAGGGAGCTCAAACTCCGTGTTTCTCAGCGACAGGCCAGAAACCTGACTGATCTAGAGAAGATCTGTGTGGAGGAGTGGGCCAAAATCCCTCCTGCAGTGTGTGCAAACCTGGTGAAAAACTACAGGAAACGTTTGACCTCTGTAATTGCAAACAAAGGCTACTGTACCAAATATTAACATTGATTTTCTCAGGTGTTCAAATACTTATTTGCAGCTGTATCATACAAATAAATAGTTAAAAATCATACATTGTGATTTCTGGATTTTTTTTTTAGATTATGTCTCTCACAGTGGACATGCACCTCGATGACAATTTCAGACCCTCCATGATTTCTAAGTGGGAGAACTTGCAAAATAGCAGGGTGTTCAAATACTTATTTTCCTCACTGTATGTATATATATATATAAAAAATAAGATTAAAAAAGCTCAATTAAATTAAAACTCAACTAATAGCCAGTTGTGTGTCAATCATCTACATCACTGTATCAGTTATTGGCCACCCGCTGTAAAGTTCCGCCCATTTAAGGGGTCAGCCAATCAACATAAAGAGAAACTGGGGCAAAAATACATTGATTGAAAGCCCAATTTCCAACGATACTCACAATAAGATGATTTTTCCCGTGCAAATATCACTAATCATGCTCTCAGATATACACAGGGTACATTATAAGAGCATATTTACCAATTATCAGTGTTTCCTCCAAAATCAATAGTACAGTTATCTGCCATAGACTCCCACTGAAGCATAACATCACTGAGAATCTATAGGCTCTGCATCTTCTCCAACTCCTATAGACATATTCATGCAGACTGAGGCATATTGTGTTAACTGAGCAATGTGATGATGCTGTGATATTTCACACTTTCATTCGCTAAAATATGGAAAGGCACGCAAGTAATATGATACATATAGATTATACTGAAATGGATGCACATAATTGTCGTTTATTAAAATGCGAAGCCGTGCAGTCCTAGAGCAGTGCCTACATGTCCACATATGCTGAGAACGAGGGAACACACACACACAAAGCACATATAAATAGTCTCTGAAAGGCCCTTTCCACAATGCTGAATTGGCGTAACAGTAGCTCCAAGAATTCATTTTCCTGTTTCAACCTGAGCAAGTAATCAAACTCACTTGCACACACACTTGCACGTACACCCACACACAGCTGTTTCTGAGGTGGTAATTACATGGGCACATCTGGAGTGGAACTTAGCAGTTGCAGAAAAATGCCTGCAGATATGTGCCAGGTCCAGGTAGAGCTCTTAATGTGTGTGTTTCTGAGTGTGTAGTTCAAGATGGTGTGATACTCTGGCGGTAGAGTCCTGGTCGTGTGCCCATCTGATATTGAATGCGGAAAATTCATTTCAGATAAATGCAAATCTACAACCGAAAAACGCAATGAGAAATAAACATACTCGCATTTGCACAAACACATAAACGTTCATAAATCCAAAGTCCATTCTTCTCCTGAAAACTGGAACGAGTGCTGGTTTTCCTATCCTTATAGGGAGAGAGAAAATAAACTGCAAGGTATTCTGATATATACCATGATACCTAATGATTACCTTATTCACATGCAGTACAATACTATTTACACAGTACTCCAAAGTACTTTACAGAATATCTTGGTATTCTGTGGTACATGCCAAAAAAAAAAAAAAAAAAACATTGTATGTTTACAGAAAACATGTAAAAATCTAAAAAAAAAAATATATATTCTAAAAAAAGTTTAACTTACCGCAGACAAATAAAAATATGCTTAATTAATAAATTACTTAAATATAATATTAAGGTAATATAATATTAATAATAATACATATTAATAAGTATTAATAATAATACATTGCTTAAATATTTTTTAAACTTTTTTTACAAAATAAACAATATAATGAAAATTATAAGGGGGAAGGCTTTCCTGTAGCTCAAATAGTAGAGCACGGCGCTAGCAACGCCAAGATCATGGGTTCGATTCCCAGGGAAAGCAAGAGCTGATAAAATGTAAAAACTGTAACTTGAATGCAATGTAAGTCGCTTTGGATAAAAGCGTCTGCTAAATGCATAAATGTAAATGTACATTTAATAATAACTAATAAATCAAATTAAATCACATAAATCAATAATTTAAAAATTCCACCAAATTTATAACTACACTGTGGACACATTTTCTTTTTCTTTTCTTTTTTTATTAATTTTTAATTTTTAATTAATTAAAAATTTATGAATTACATTAACCACATAAATCAATAATTACTGAACACAATGAAGATTAATTGCCCCATATTTGTAACTACACTTATGTGGACATGTAAAAACATGCTTAAGTAATAAATAAATAACTAAATAAATATTTTTTTATTTATTATTTTATTATTTAAAAACTGTGCATGTTTTTTACACATATACATGTAAAATATAAATGTAAAAAAAATAATTTAAGTTTATGTGTCGGGGGATAATTAAATGCATTAACCTTTTTACTTTTTCTTTTTTACTTTTCTTTTACTTTTCATAAATAATGAACATGTCAAATTCCCTCAGGTCTGTGCTTGGTCTTGTTTGATGTGACTCTATCCCTGCGTGCGTGCGTGTGTGTGTGTGTGTGTGTGTGTGTGTGTGTACGTTTAAGTTGGCACAGAGGGTTACCTGGCATTCAGCGCCAGCAGGCACATATGGGCCTATTTACACACGGAGGCTTACTCAACACCGCTGCCTCGAAAGACGAGAAGAGAACGCAAGGAAAAAAACGACAAAAGGCATTTCCCCAAACCATTATCCACTTTTGAGCAGAGGAGTGCGCTGAGACGAGCGCTATGCTAATCTCTCTACTGCACACTCGGCAATACACACACAGATCCATCACACACGGAGAGCTGACATTCACACACACACATCCCACACTGAATACAAGCAAACACCTACACCGTCTATTCTGCAGGATACACGCTAGCCCACGCAAACATCTGTCCTATATGGACGCACACACAAACATATACCCACAGGCCCACACGGCACAAAATTAGCATTTAGCTACACCTGCCAATGGCAAATGAATTGAGAAAATGTACCGTTAATAAGCACTTTTCCTGGCTATGAATATGTATTCTGCTTTATTTCCTTAAAATATAAATATATATTGTTGTTCCCATGACAACAGATTTATTTAGTTGTTTTCCAATGTACATTAGCAACAAACAGCGGGTCATTGTGTCTCTTGATGGATCTCAGCTATATAAACATTGAAAGCCATCATGATTTTCCTTGTATTTTCATTATTAGGTCCAATACAACACGCGTCTTACAACAGCAAATGAAACTGCTTCCTAACTAACGTTGTTGCTAAAGCTAATGTTTCCAGTGAGAAGTAATTTATATGTCCACACTGTCCCCCACCCCTTGAGGCTGCGTTTATTATTAATTTGGCTAATTTGATGATTTATTTTCAGCCCAGTTTAACACATTTTACCATATTTAAAATGACTCTTGAGAATTTCGCCGACTTTCCCTCCAAAAATGAGTGTGGAAGTAAACCTCCTTCTGGACCAAAATCCAAAGCTAATTGCTATTTCTTCAAGGCCCAGTAACCAATCACAAACTTTATAATGTTAATGTGAGATGAAGAGGTGCAATTATATATAATACAAGTTAAATGAAGTCATGCACATTTGAAATGAATACTAAGGAAAAAGCACTATCAAGATGTCAACCCTAGATTGAGTGCACAACAGTAACAGGCTGGTGCAGCCTGTGTGTGTGTGTGTGTGTGTGTGTGGAGTTGTCAATAAGACCCCTGCACTGTGTCACCAGCATAACAAGACCAGAATGCCCTGGGGGGGAAGGCCGCACAGCGGGATCATGGGTAATGCAGCCTCACTCTGTGGAGTCTGCTATCAGACTGGAACACATTGGCACTCAGAAAATAAGCATCTCTCACAGCATATAATATAAAAATACCTATGTATATATGTATATGTACATGTAAAATGTGCATACACACAACACCCACAGGGTGAATTCAGGCAAATTGGGATCTCTACATCTATAGATTGAACGATAGATAGCTAGATAGAACAACAGAATGAACAATAGAACGAATGACTGATATAATGATAGAACAAAATAAAAATAGAACAAATGATAGAACAATAGAATGAGCGGCAGATATAATGATAGATGGACGACAGACAGAATGATAGAACGATAGATAGAGCGATAGAACGACAGATAGATAGATGGATAGATAGACTGACAGAATGAACGACAGAGAGAATGAAGGACAGACAGATTGACAGAATGATAGAAAAAAATAGATAGAGGATAGATATATATGAAACATCAGACAGCTAGACAAGAATGAATGCCAGATAGAACGATAGAATATAGATAGATAGAACAAACATACAAACGATAGATCAACCAAATAAATGAACGACAGGCAGAATGATTGACAGAATGATCTATAGATAGATAGATGGATAGATGGATAGATGGATAGATGGATAGAACAATATAGATAGAATTAACATGAACGATAGACAGCAAGAACGACAGAATGAAAGATAGAACGGTAGAATGATAAAACGAATGAACGATAAAACAAATAACAGCGATTGACAGAATGAACAACATTTAGATCAAACTAGACAGACAGACAGATATTAAACAGACAGAAAACACACCTCCATACACATTCACTCCATCAAAACAAGCATGACATGTCATGGCCTAACCGCAGTCACACGTGTGGAGGCCCGTCGCTGGCCCGCTGACCCGCTCATGTAAACACCTTTCACTCTGCCAGCATGTCATCTGTCTGGACCCGCGAGGTCGTTCATTTAAGCGGAACGCTGTTATGAACATGTGACGAGGGCCTCCGCATTCGCATTATTTGTCAGGAAATGACTCTGCTTTGAAAGGGAATTTCGCTCCTCCAGCTTTTATTCATTTGCTAAACAAACATACACTAGCGCTTGGCACTTCAACAAACAAAATTAAAAAAACGTCCTGCAGCTTGTTCTTTGCGACACAGCCTTTGGCAGGAGTAATGACCTTCAAGCGTTTCTTTGTGATCAACATTTAGCTTGGTGTTCATTTGTATAAACAGTCGCCACCTCCAAAGCACTTTCATTCCTCGCCGTTTGAGAGCCTCTATTTACAGGCTGACTGCTGTTTTCTTTTGAAGTTCGATTCGAAATTTAAATTCAGAATTTAAATGGAGGTTCATTGATGGCCTGGAACAAAGTTTATCTGGGTCTGGATTTAATGAAATAAATACAGCCACCCTATTATGTAGCTCAATAACAGAATATTTTGATTCAAAATACTTAGAAACAAAGAGTCCATTACAGCACAAACATAATTAAATCAATCTGGCATTCGACAAAACATTTAACTTTCAAACTATGATGTATTTTTGAGTAGAACAGATTCCTTAGTTTAGGTGTGAGACTTAGTTTCATTCATTGGCAGGGCAGGGTTGTATAGTAGTCTACAGGCAAAAACAAGATAAACATTTGAATTTCAATTTAATTTCAAATTTCAATTTAAAAAAGTAGTATTAACTGAAATGAAAATCAAAAGATATTCAACCAAGTTTTAACTTCAAAAGCACAGTTTGTCCCAATAAACTATGAATGTTTGAACGTTTTGAGAAAGTTCAACAAGCCTTTACGAATAGAATAAACAGAATTATAAATAGAACGATAGATAGAACAGAACGAAAGAGACTGACAGATAGACAGATAGATAGAATACAAAATGCAACACCCACCCACCCACACACACACACACACACACACACGCGCAGAGAGAGAGAGACATGCTGCATTTCATTTAGTAGAACAAGTACATGTAAAATCTCTCTCTTTCTCTCTGTTCCAGACAAAGTCACACATGTGCAAAAGCTCTCAGATGAGTGGGAGTGAGAAGTGACCAGCAGTTCTTATCACAGTCACACACACACACACACACACTCTTGCAGTGGCCGTGTTGAATGGATTAGCTGTGTGCGCGCCAGTGAAAAGTGCTTCTGGCTGTTTGTTCCAATTTCCAGGCAATTCCTCATGTTTTCTAAAGATCTCAGGCACAACTGCCCAGCTTTAACCATTACTATTATCTTTCACTCTCACACACAAACTTTCCTAGCTCTATAAATTTACATTTACTAGAGACTGACATTGACTGACAAATACTCTAATTTTTTTTTGTTTTACAACCAATACAACAGAACAGATTTTATTTATTAATTTTTTTTAATTGTTTTGCTGTATTTCAAAGGGTTACTCCACCCCAAAATGTCGTTCCAAACCCGTAAGACCTCCGTTCATCTTCTGAACACAAATTAAGATATTTTTGATGCATTCTGAGAGCTCTCTGACCCTCCCATAGACAGCAATGGAATTAACATGATCAACGTCCAGAGATGTAGCAAGGAGATCGGCAAAATAGTCCATGTGACATCAGGGGTTTAACTGTAATTTTATGAAGCTACGAGAATACTTTTTTGTACACAAAGAAAACAAAAGTAACGACTTTATTCAACAATTCATTTCCTCTGTCACCCTAGCACCATTTTGGAGAATATCCACTGAACGCAAACAGCGTATGCTGTTCAGTGTCAGCTGCGCCACACGGATACATTTTCTACGTTTATTTACACTTTGATTTGAACAAAAACAGCGTATGCGCGTGGCGCAGCTGACACAGAACAGCGTACGCTGTTTGCATTCAGTGGATATTCTCCAAAATGGTGCTAGGGTGACGCAGAGGAGATGAATTGTTGAATAAAGTCGTTATTTTTGTTTTCTTTGAATACAAAAAGTATTCTCGTAGCTTCGTAAAATTACAGTTGACACCCTGTCACATGGATTATTTTACCAGTCTCCTTGCTACATTTCTGGACATTGATCTTGTTAATTCCATTGTTGTCTATGGGTGGGTCAGAATGCATCAAAAATATCTTAATTTGTGTTCCGAAGATGAACAGAGGTCTTATGGGTTTGGATCCAATATGTGGGTGAGTAAATAATGACAAAATTTTCATTTTGGGGTGGAGTAACCCTTTAAGTCTAATCATTAGATTACAACATTAAAAACAATTAAATTGTTAAAATTTTAATAATGATAAAAACAACAACCTTAATATTAATGCTTGGTTTGAGATATAAGTCGTCACAATCTTATTTTCACCTCTGGGATACATGGCTTAAAGGGATAGTTCACCCAAAAATGAAAATTCTGTCATTAATTACTCACCCTCATGTCATTCCAAACAATAAGTAACAAATGAAGATATTTTAATGAAATCTGAGAGCTTTCTGACCCTGCATAGACAGCAATGCAACTGACACGTTCAAGGCCCAGAAAGGTAGCAATGACATCGTTAAAATAGTCCATGTGACATCAGTGGTTTAACCGTAATGTTATGAAGCTACAAGAATAGTTTTTGTGCGCAAAGAAAACAAAAATAACAACTTTATTCAATGACTTCTTCTCTTGCACTTCAGTCTCTGCCACTATTCATGAGAGTGCCATGACAGTCTTGCTGGTTTTGAATGACCTGAAGGTGAGGAATTAATGACAGAATTTTCATTTTTGGGTTTGAAAGGGAACGGGTGTTCAAAAAAAAGTTTGGAATTACAAAGTAATTATGCAAAAGAAATTACAATTAACAATGTTGAATGAGATCAACAAAATGGAGGTGCTTATTTATATTAAATATTACATAAGGGTAAATTCAGTAAAAAATATATATATATAGCTGATTACAATAGAGAAATTTACTATAAACCATTAAACTTTCTTGAAACTCAAACATTATAAGGTTGTCTTGACATAATTTCATTCATCCTTTTTTCTACCTGACTTTAAATGCAATTAAAGTCATTCTCAATTCTATTCTAAACGACGCACAACCCTGCCAAATAGATAAAACCAAGTCTTACCCTAAATTGAGGAATAGCTTAAAAATGTCACACAATGTTATCCATCCATTGATCTGTCTGTCTATCTTTAAAACATGTGTGTAATTTCAGTAGCATTACTGTCACTGAACAGGTCAGACATCTGCTGACTGTCCTTCAAATATCGGACAGGCATGTTTTAACAATGTTTTACACTGTAAAAGTTTTATCTTACAAATGAAAATGAATAGACGCATCAATGACGCACATGCGTTATCTGTCCTGGTCCGGCAGATCTCCACAACTACTAAAGCTAGGCAGAAATCAGCTCACAGGAAATCAATCACACTGACAAATGCATAAACACGCAAGCATTGGCATTTAAAACAGCTGGCGGCTATAAAAACTTCACAACGTCGGGCAAAAACACAGACGACAAGCATTACACTTTCACTGTTGAAGTTGAAAATACAACGTCTCATGAGGTGATGTCTGTGTGAATTTAGGTGTGTGTGTTTGTGTGAGAAACAGTGCATATGTATGTGTGTGTGTGATTTAGGTGGTGCCACTCGGCTGTCCGGACCCCCTGAGAAGTGACTGGGCCAGACGGGTACTTTATCCGGTTGCCATGACACCCAGCCAGTGACCTCTGGGTATTCACAGGGCCGGCATACCGCGGGCACTGCCAAGAGAGGGGCACCGCGGCCGTGCCAAACTCACAGAGAGCGCCTGACATCATTTCCCACTAAAGAGGCACATTCTCCCACTGCTGCTGGCGGCAGAGACGGAGAGAGACAGAGAGAGAGAGAGAAAGAGGTGAGGATGTTTCGGGACGAGCGGACGGTTGGCTGTTTGCCCTAACTGATGGGCAGACATATTCTATCAGTGAATGAGGTTTAAGCACATTTTCCCAATGCCCTCACTGCGTCGTTACAGCTGACCCAACAAGTGTTTGTTTTCTGGCCTCAGGATCGGGAAATGACACGGGACAAACCGGGACTCTTTGTGTCCAATCACTGCCATTGTTACACTAATAGACTCCCTTTCAATTTGCAAGCGAGAAGCTGAATGGAAACGTGTCCACTGCACAGGAAAAGTTGGATTGGAATCTGAATTGAACTGACAATTCAATAACTATCTATCTATCTATCTATCTATCTATCTATCTATATATCCTGTAGCTACTTATATCTAAATCTATCTTTATCTATTCATAACCATCCATCTATTTATCTATAATGTAGCTTTCAATCTCTGAGTCCATCTTTATCTATTTCAATCCAGCTATATCTAACCATCAATATCTATTCATCTAAATCTATTTATCCATCCATCCACCTATATCTAAATCTATCTTTATCTATCTATATCTATCCATCTACAGATTATCCAACTAACTATATCCATCCATATCTATCTGTCTATCCATCCATCTATACCTATCCATTCATCCATCTATCTCCATCCATATTTATGCATCCTTTCATCCATCTATCCATCCATCCATCTACATCTATCTATCCATCCATCTATAACTATCCATCCATATCCAATCCATCTATATCTATCCATCCATCCACATCTATCACTATCCATCATTCATCCATATCCAATCCATCATCCATCCATATCTATCCATCCATTGATCCATCCATCTATATCCATCCATCCATAAGTATCCATCCATCATCCATCTATCCATCCATCACTATCCATCCATCCATCACTATCAATCAATTTATATCCAACATCCATCCATCCACATTTATGCATCCATCCATTCATATCCATCATCTATCCATCTATAACTATCCAACCATACATCCATCAATCTATCTATATTCAACATCCATTTATCCATCCATCCATCCATCCATCCATCTATCTATCTATCCCCAGCTGACATTAAGCCTTTAGCTTCCCTGATGTGTTAAGGTCTCATTAAGGATCCTATGAGTTTCCTCAGTGAATGTTTACTGTTGATTTATTAAAGCTGGTTTCATTTTCTGGCTGACAAGTTGTGTTATAGTCTGCTGACAGTTGGCATACATTATTTCTCCCTTTATCTCTGCTGTATTCTTTTACCTTTCATGTTTGGTCTTACGGTCACAAAAAGTGCTTTTGATAAACATAAAAGTCATTTCAACCTTAAGCACATAGAATTATTGGGATAATTATTTAGAAAAGACATCAACATTATTAAGATTCTTATTATTTGGTTTGTGTTTTATCTTAGTAGTCTTTGAGGGCATTAAATCTTTGTTTTGTTTTGTTTTTTTATCTGAATAATTAGGCCGTAAACTACACTTGTGTAGCATTATATTTTTTTTTATCTTGAAGGCCACTTTAAGGCCAATGAAATTTCTGACAAAAAAACATAATTGAGTTTTTTTCATGATAAAAATATGAATAAACAATGTTGCTTTCTGTGAAATGAGACCCAAAATGGTGGTTTAATTATAAAACATCAAAAAAAAAAAAAAAAGTGTATGGTAAAAAAAAAGAAAAGAAAAACATATTGGTCAATCTCTACCATTAACCTCCCTCTCTCTAATAAGTAGTTTATATGCTGCTGTATCTGTAGGATTTCTCTATGTAAATTACCACTGTGTACCAGCGTATTTCATATTGTAAGTCAACAAGGTGAGTCAAGCTGCTGAATACTGTTAACATGTAGAAGTATATAGTCATATCCCAGTCAAAAAGACCAGTTTGAGTCAATCTAAGGAGGTTTGTTGGCCAAGTAGCTGACCTTGACAAGCTGACAAATGCCCAAAATCCCTATAAAACCATTAAGGCAGACCAACTTGAACACTGGAAAACACTATGGTCACCAGCTATGACAGCAAACCACCTTAAGCTGGTTCAAACAGAAGGTGCTGTAGTTTATAGAGAACACTGAAGTCTACATAAATAATACCACTTCAAGACTCAACGGTCTCGAACAGACTGTTGGAGAGTGTGGGCAGAGCTTTATAAAGATCATTTATATAACGGACCATCAGTCATGACGAAGTCCACGCACTGACACTTGATAAGGTCAATACTCTAAACTCTGTTCCGCAATCACTTCTACTTTACCATATTTGGTTGAGAGCTCTTTAACATTAATGCTCTGGATTGAGGGTCTGATCCCAACTTGAGTTAACGACATTTAGAGAAGACATGCTAATTAGACTGTGAATATGCTAATGAGGTCAGCGGAAACTGCATAAGACAGTTCAACCTAATGAACGCAGAAAGGAACAGACAACAAACACAGCAAACGTCAAAGTTTGACAATGTATGCTTATTAGTTGACTTAAAAACATCCACAATTTTTAAAAAAATGGTTCATTTAGGCCATGCAACAAAATTGACCAGCATCCAGGAATGATCTATTTTATAAAATGTGCATAAATGACAGACAGATGGCATGTAATCTTGACGTTGCACTATGAACGTACCAATCAACAAGGACAAGTCAACACTCAATTATCCGATTATCTAAATATGCGTTTCCTGCATCTAGCCGCACAAACTCAATTACAGCCTTTTGTCTGCCTCCAGAAACCTCTCGCTAGATAAAATTATAGGCTACATGTCCCATGATGCCACTGAGATTCCACAGGATACCATTAAAAGAGTTTCGCATAGAGCAGAATAACAGAGGCAGAGTTAGAGACTAAAACAACTTGAATAAAAAGCAAGAGACTGGATAATCAACTGCCACCTGAAACCACTCAGTCAACCCAAATGATTCAATTACCCTTCACTGCCCACCGACAAACAGACAGAGAGAGAACGCTGTTGTATAGATCGAAAGATGAATGATGTTTTGATGCCAGAATTTGGTGACAATGATTGACGTGCACGCATTAAACAGGCCTGTTTTCTCTCTATCACAGTTTCATTCAGCTCTCTCTCTGGGTGTGTCTCAATCCGCCCCCTAATTCTGTAGTAAGTGCACTGGAAGGCTAGGGAGCTAAATGAGATAAATTCATTCACTTACTGAGCTCATGTTATATCATCAGAGGTGTATAACGTACTGAGAAATGACACTCAGTTCAGACATGGGTAAAGATTTGTCAAAATTTTACTCAAAAACCCAACAATTACATCCACATTTGATTTGCATGCTGAAAGAAATAGCTATAAAAAAAAAAAAAAAGAGTCCAGTGCAGTCCATTACAGACTTTTTTACAAACTTCACACAGAATTTCAGAAAACACCGGCCTACAGATATTATTCATGTTTTAGTGCTTGACGGACAGCTTTGGAAATATTATATCTCATGGACAAACTAGCCATGTTCAGCCATTCAACCAAACAATGTGAGTGTCAAAAATACCAACATTCAGCTCATAAAATATAAATAAATGTATAGTAAAAAAATAAATAAAAGCATAGTTTAACTTACAAACAGATAACATTTCAGGCCATCTTTCAATGGCACTTACAAAAATTGAGCATGGATGCCATAGTTTCATAGAAATGTACAAAACAACTACATTGCAATAGAAACTTGGATTTAGCCAGCAATAAAGTTATATCTAACACATATTGTCATAGGTTCTTACATTAATTTAATTTATGTTACTTAGTTTAACGTGAGAGATTTATGTTATTTTCAATAACTTTAAAGAAAGAAAGGGTGAGAATGTACAACAACGTACGAAAGCTGGATGATAAAATGGCATTGCAGCTGTGCCATAATTCACACTCTGTGGGGAAACGCTACAGGGTTTGCTAATAAGTTTGACCTTTAAGCATTTCAGCTTATCAGGAGACTGTAGGCAAAGAAACCTGAGCAAACGTCACATTAGCATTCTAGCGCTGCATTGATGGCAGTAGTCGAACAGAGAAGCGTGTACACGACACAGTTTAATGGGGTCAAAGTTGCTGTAAGGACACAGCAGAGCACAAAATATAACACAAAGACAGATTTCCCCTTGTGGCAAACACTTATGTACGTGAAAATGCAAAAAGCATGCTGAAATAACACGTTTTTTTTTTTGCCGTCTAAGCAGAAAAGATGCTTGAAATCTGTGGGATTGTACAATGATGGCCACTTTATATCTTTTCACGGTTCAGGGGCAAGTGACTTTGAGGCCTTCTGGAGAAGGTTTTACACTGGGAAGCTGTTAAATCAACTCCCTCCCACTAGAGATGGAGGAGGAGAACAACGGAGGGAAAATCTTTAAGCCGTTTTTACGATTCTGTGAAGCGGCGTCAAGGGCGCCGCTGATCTACGGGGATCATTTTAACGTAATTCACGTTGTCAGCGGCCTGTTGTAAACCTGGCTGTTTAATTGTACAGCCCTTTTGTTCCGTCGTATCGTGTGCAGCCATGCATGTGATTGCTTTATCAGGGGTATTATGAAAAAAAAAAAAATGTTATTAAATTTCCGCACCCAAGTGAACGGTCATGACGAGTTACCAGTTCAACCATAAATGTAGAGCAGAGTCGAGTCTCAGCTTTAAAATACGACATTAATACTTGTACATTCTGGGGACATCCGCAGAAATACTGGAGCCCTTCTACAGCTGAAAAAGAGATGTACTGGCCGTTTGCCATGCTAAAGGGCGTCACGTGTGAGTCCCAAGAGAAGAGCCAAAAAGAGACAATAGAAACCCGAGAAGCGCTAAGAAAAATGTCACTTGAAGAGACCACAGAACTGTAATTGGCCCCTTCTGGCACAAAGAAATGGTAGAAACTGAAATATCAGCCAGAACAACTGGTTTTATGGGTAAATAATAAATAAAAACATGATTTCCACAAATTATTCCTATACAGCGACACTCCTATCAAACAAAGTGGTTTTAGAGTTTGGAAACTCTGTCTCATATAAAGTGTCATACATCAACATACAGTTTCTCCATGTCATATAAAACCTACCCATGAACCTACCTCTTTCTTAAACTGTAAATGTTAATACATACAGTACACTACCGTTTAAAAACTTGGCTTTGGTAAAAAACTAAAATGTTTTTGAAAGAGTCTCTTATACTCAAAGGCTGAATTTATTTGATAAAAAATATTGTGATATAATATTACAATTTTAAATAACTGTTTTCTATTTTATAATACTTTAAAATTGAATTATTACAGTGATGGTAACGCTGGATTTTCAGCATCATTACTGCAGTCTTAAACAGGGTCATTATAATAAACTAAAATTATAGTTTAGTTTGGGGGTGAGATAAAAAATAATTCTCATTTGAAATAAAATAAACATTAAATACAGCAATTTCAGCTTAAAATAAAACTTAAAAAAACTGCATATCTTTTGAAAAATATTGAAAATGACACAAAATTACAAAAGCTTTGACTACGATTAAAAATGAAAATGGAAAAATAAAAACAGATTCAAAATATTAATAAAAACGATAATAGCATCTCAATTATACTAAAATAGCACTGGCCTTTAGTGTCATGTGATCCTTCAGAAATCATTCTAATATACCAACATTCTAAATCTTTTGCAATATTATAATTGCCTTTCCTGTCACCTTTGATGAATTTAATGCATCCTTGCTGAAAAAAATAAAATAAAAATAGCTTCTTCCTTTGATTATAGTCAGTATAAACAATGCAGCATAATTACAGAGTTTTTGAGTATGTGGGGATTGTGTAGCACAGCTAAGGGAAAAAGTCTAGGGAATGACAACCAGTGTGCATCTGGTAGAGAAGCGTTCCGTTTGCCCATGCCTTCATCCGTCCGCAGGCTGCTCCTCTACTCTGTCAGGACTGCTTTTCCCAATTCTGAGGCCGTCCATTATCACCACATTCACTAGAGGAGACGCACACCTCGCTCTCACGGGCTCCTTGTCGAAGCTGCAATTTGCTCGTCATATCTTGCGCCTCGACTCCCGCGTCGATACACAGGTGCCGTCGTGACCGACATCTCCCGCGGACCCAACCGAGAGCTGCTCATCTCGTGCTCACCCCCGCATGTCAGCAGCCAAAATACAACTCCCTGCCTCTGTCTGCTCTCTCACCGGAGATTAGAGTGACTCACGGCGCAGTAACCCGGCCTGCATCAGCAGCAGCGCGGCCTACGAGAGTTATTAAAAGGAAGCTGCCTGCGCTGCTTTCCAACATCAGCTCTCTCTCTCTCTCTGTGTGTGTGTGCTGCACAAACGTATATTTGTTCCTTCTTTTTTTATGTTCCTAAATTCTCTCCCTCTCTCTCTTTGGCAGGCGGCGATGTATTTTCCAGACTCAGCCATAAATATAGGGCATGCGCTGCAAGCAGTCTCTGAGGACCACATCAGCAGTGATGGACGGGCTACAGCGTGTGTGTGTGTGTGTGTGTGTGTGTGTGTGTGTGTGTGTGTCGCTGTGCAACCCAACACTGCCGGACAACTACAATTTATGTACTCCAGTGCCAGCTCCTGCTTATATATTTATATACCTAATGGCCTTTCAAGTCTAATTTGAGTAAATTCAGTAATTTGCACGTTGTAACATGGCGAGAGGCGTTATTTGTTAAATGGAGAAACCATTACGCCGGCATTAGCTTTCAACACACGGCTATGGCGAATTTCAGATCGCTAACTTACGATGCTCTTAATGTAATGCCGGTCCCTCGGAGTTATTATAAGAAATGCACTGTCTCGTATTACTCTGTTCTGGCTCTAATTTCATATCAGTTACACTTGGGGTAGAACTCAATTCACATAAAAAACACATTCGTTTCTGTTTTTTGTTATTTCGTGCTTATGATGAAACTGATGAACCGAATAAAAACTAATACACAATTTGCCTCTTTGTGGACGCATTTTACACATGACTGATTTAATACTTTCTGAAGTTCATTTTTTGCAGCTTTTGCATTCGCTGTAAAACATTTGGTCAAATAACCCAAGAAAATGTTAACATCTAGCTACACTAGTTGGTCTTATTTAAGTGAAATATAGGCCTATGTGACTGAATCAGCTTGATTACATTGGGTTCAAGTTGATCAGAAATAGCATTTCTAAGATGGATAGGCCTACACCAAGAGCAAAGTTGAAAAATCATCTGAATTGCTCAGTAACCTGCCTGTTAGGGCAACACATCTGAAATGATTGTTATACTGTACATAGCCTATTTGAGTTTTTGTTTTTTGCGCTAATGGAGGTAGTCAATTAAGTGATGTTAAAAATATCAGCTGTTGCCACAGTTACACATGCAGAATTAACCTCTGAGCAATCATAAATTGCAATACAGCAATGGTGCTAGTATTTAAAAAAGAAATGATTTATAAAAAAGAAATGATTTAGGCCCAAGTAACCATGTGATAAGTGGCTATTCTTTGAATTGTTATACCTTGAGATTCAAATATTTTACAAATTAAACATTTAATTTATTTATTATTTTATTTTACTGATTGATTTTTTTCTCAAAACTAGATGGACGCAAGCTAACATATTCAAAAGCAACAAAAATGGTTCATATAGTTAATCTTGTGGAAAGGGCTATTTTTTTGGCCATAATGTAACTTCAATATTTAACAAATCAAAATGAATTAACCTCATTTTACAACTATTTTTAAACTTTATGGAGACAAACCAAAAGATTCAACAAAAGAATATTAACATTAAATAACCATGTGTTAATGGCTATTTATTTATTTTTATTTTTTTGACTATTCTGCAATTTAAATATTTTACAAATGAAAAATACTACATCTCATTTTATGATTTTATTTTTGTGAAACTTGATGGACTTCATGAAAAAAATCAATCAATCAATCAATCAATCAAACAAAAAGTTAATATATTAAATAACCATGTGATAATGGGTATTTTTGACAATCCCATGATATTTTACAAATTTTACAAATTTACAAAATTCATCTCATTTGACAATTGTCTTTTTTGCCAACTTAATGGATACAAACCAAAAGATTCAGCAAAAATAGTTTACATATTAAATAGACATTTGATTTTTTTTTTTTTTTTTGACAATCCTATGATTTAAATATTTTATGAATCAAAATTATTTCACAATTTTCACTTTTGGCAACTTAATGGATGCAAACCTAAATATTTAACAACAAAAACATTTCCTCTATTAAATAACCATGTGTTAATGGCTACTTTCTGACAAAACTGTAATTTAAATATTTTACTAATCAAAGTTACTTCATCTTTTTTGATGATTTTCTCTTTTGGCAACTTAACGGATGCAAACCAAAAGATTCAACAAAAAGTGGTTTATATATTATATATCCACGTGATAATGTCTATTTCTGACAATCCTGTGATTTAAATATTTAAAAATCTAAATTAATTCATCTCATTTGATGATTTTCTCTATGGAAACTTGATAGACACAAACCAAAAGAATGGAAATTAATTCAAAGCGATTTGTTTTTTCTTTTTCTTTTTTGTCATTTTCACACAAACGCGAATATATCTACAACGGTACAGTGAAACCTCTACAGGTTGACATTTCTACCATCGTAGTACATGTGATAGCACCCAGTCCAGTTTGTTAAGCTTTATAGTCCATCAGGATGGTGTTGCCTGCAGGTTTATATTCGCAGTGTGTACTACAGCTCCTGTTGTAATTACCTCCGGCTGTAATCCATTAAAGCACAGCCGATTATCAAGGGAAAGTGTTTGGAGCTCCAACCTAAAACCTGCCCATCTGAGTGGCCATCATGCTCTCTTTGTGTAGCGGCCATGTTTCAAAACACTGGCTTCAGGCAACAAGTGCTGCTATTTCACTTTCCCTCTCTCTCGCTCTCTTTTCATCAGCCCCCCAGGCGGACCATCAAACCATCTGCTTCCCATCTCACGAACACGGCCGTGGCTCCATCACAGCTTCCCGTCATCCGCAGGGCTCCGCGAATCCTCGTGCGATCGTTTGCACCCCGTCATGCCCCCGTGTGAGGTGATGCTTGAAGACGACAGGCGGGGAACAAATCAAAGCTGTTCTTGATAAAATTATCACCCTCTAAATTTATCCCAAAGCCAAATATTTAACTTGAAACACAAATAGTCGCACACTCGTTCACCCCGCAGAGGACTGAATACAGAATTATGAAAATTTGTTTTCTTAAATGAATACAAGGCTCAACAATTGCAGATGGTATGATGGCCTGTAGCCAGTGTGAGTGTGTTTTGGGCCAGTTAATAACAGTTACCCCATTATATTTTGAACAATAACAATATAATAATAACAATAATAATTAAAAAATGTATATAAACAAAAATAATAATAATAATAATAATAATTTGGTGAAAAATAATAAAATGATCAAATGAATTTATATAATATTTACATAAATTCTAATCAAAACTTTTGACTGATATTGCAACTAGATGGACACAAACCAAAAGATTTAACAAAAATAAATATTTTTTTTTTTTTTTTTAAATCATATGTTAAATAACTATGTGGTAATGGCTATTTTTGACCATTCAGTGATTTAAATATTTTACAAATCATAGGATGATTTTATCTTTGGAAACTTGATGAACGTAACCAAAAAGATAACGTAAATAAATAATAAATAAATAAAACAAATAATAATTTTTGAAAAATATAAACAAATAAAAATGTTGCTAAAATGAATGTATATAATATTTATATTCATTGTAATCAAAACTTTGTGATCGAAAGATTTTACAAATCAAAAGTATTTCAAATAATTTGATGAATTGAAAAGATTATTCATAAATAAATAGAAAGTTTGGCATTAGTATAAAACAGCTTCAAATTCAAATTGATGAAACTAATATTATAAAACAAATAGTTTTGACTCTAAATGTAACCAGTGTGAGAGTGTTTTGAGCCAGTAGATAATTACTTTCCTTATTACATTGCAAATTAAAAAAAATTATAATTAATAATAAATAAATAAATAATAATAATAATAATAATAATAATGTTGAAAAATATAAACAACTGATAAAAATGAAAAAAAAAAAAAAGCATTTATGTTTATAATTTTTAGATAATATTTATTATTCTGGTTATTCACAACCATTTTTACTTATTTATGAATGAATTAATGAATGAATGAATCTGCATTAACGCAGAACATTACATCAATCTGACAATGAAATTTTATTGCAACAAGTAGAGAATTCAATTTTCCCCCAAAAACCAAATCTCCAGCCTCTGCTCCATTTAACAGATCCGCACCTCATTTTGAACAGCATTTTTCACTCCTACCAGGTACACAAGAGAACACCGTACTGTTTGTGTTGTTTCTGTTCACATCGAATCAGCACTACAGTACCTAGAGTCTATTTCAGATCAGTCAAGCATCTCTCCAGCAGCACACTCCTTTCTATCAAGTCTGTGCTTCGGAGAACCGATGTTCTGACGTCCTAATCGTTTTTTGATGGTCTGTTTAGTCTGTGTGAGACTTCTTGAAATCCGCTGTCTAAAAGACTCGCCGTTACACTGAAGGACAAAAAGATTGACAAGCACGTCAGGTGAAGTAAATCAAACCTGCTTCAACCTCTCCTGAGATTGCCGTGGAAAAAAATCCAACATGCACGCTCTCAAAAGACCTGCTGACATCATCATCGAGTAGCTAGGTCTAGAATTACATTTCTTTTTTTCTATTCTCCTGGTTTCTTTTTGTCCCTTGTCCACAAACACTCAAATACATCCTGTTCTGGTAATAAGACTCCTTTGAATGGAGCTTAACTCTTCTGGCCTTTCTAAAAGACTTCACACACATGTAGACACCAGAAGATGTACACACATAGACACAGTTAAAGGGATCGTTCGCTCAAAAACATGCTTGTAGGTTTTTTTTCCAACGAGGAACATACCAAAATTTAAGTTGATATTGATTCAAATGTGCTATTGACCCTGATTGCACACCAAAATATTATTTATTTCAGCCTGTTCCTCATTATTTTGTAGTTTTAGAAGAAAATAATACACAATAGAACACTTTATCAAATATAAGTCTTATAGCCAGGGTTGCCAGATCCACAGTTTTCCCTTCTCTTAACATTATTTGTAATATGCCTCCAATCCAATCATCACAACAAGCTTTGTGCTTTGTTACTTCTGATAAAAAACAGTCTCAGCTTTCAAATCCTGTATATTTTAATCACAAAATCCAAACAATAAATGCCGTCTGAGAGATTTTTTTCCTAAAGAAAACCAAACTATCGGTTTTGCCATCGGCAGATAACATACTGAATAATCGGCTATCGGCTGAGAAATTTCATATCGGTGCATCTCTAATATGTGACCCTGGACTAAATAAGCCTTCCATTGATGTATGGTTTGTTAGGATCGGACAATATTTGGCTGAGATACAACTATTTGAAAATCTGGAATCTGAGGGTGCAAAAAAATCTAAATATTGAGAAAATCACCTTTAAAGTTGTCCAAATGAAGTTCTTAGCAATGCATATTACTAATCAAAAATTAAGTTTTGATACATTTACGGTAAGAAATTTACAAAATATCTTCACGGAACATGATCTTTACTTAATATCCTAATGATTTTTGGCTATTGCTACAAATATACCTCAGCGACTTAAGACTGGTTTTGTGGTCCAGGGTCATATATATATATATATATATAAATAATATATACACACATACACATGTGCATAAATATACACAATTTTGATTGCTTTTGCTGTCGTGTAGCACTAATTTAGCACTACGGAAGGTGACAAATTAATATTTCTAATCACTTCTTTGGATGTACAGTGCCTACAACACAATACAATGCATCCGCGCAGAACAATGAATCTTGCGAGTTCCTGTCACAATAATGAATCAAGTGTGCTCTGAACAACCTCTTTCTCTTCCAGTCGCTCCTGGAGCGAGTGCCTGTGTTCGGTGGGAGTTTGTTGTCGGTATGTGCACGTTTAGAACCCCTGTCGTGCCGTGGGAATATACAGTCAGGGTAATTACTGCTATCAGAGCTGGTGCTACTGTCCTCACTGCTCGAACCCTCTGGGACTGATTATGGCCCCGCTCTGAGCTCCACTACTGCTGCCTGAACGACCCCTTTGCTGTCCTTCAATAAGTGATTCATCAAAGAGAGACAAGCCCACACGGAAAAATGGATCGAGAGAGAGAGACCTGCGATCTGCTAGAGATCAGAGGAGAGTGACGCGTGTGACACGGACTGAAACACACACTCTTGAGACTGGCACTATAATGTAACAAAGCACTTTCTTTAAAATACCGTCTTTGACTTAAAGGGATAGTTCACCCAAAAGTGAAAATTTGATGTTTATCTGCTTACCCCCTGGGCATACTAGATGTAGGTGACTTTGTTTCTTCAGTAGAACACAAACGAAGATTTTTAACTCAAACCGTTGCAGTCTGTCAGTCATATAATGCAAGTCAATGGGCACACAATCTTTGAGATTTAAAAAAAACATGCACAGACAAATCCAAATTAAACCCTGCGGCTCATGACGATACATTGATGTCCTAAGACACGAAACGATCGGTTTGTGTGAGAAACTGAACAGTATTTTTATCATTTTTTACCTGTAATACACCACTATGTCCAACTGCCCTGAGTGCGTGCACGGCATCCGGTGCGTCTGTATGTGCTCTGGCGTAGTTTACGCAAGCAAAAAATTCCACGTTGTCTGATGATACATCAAAATCGTCTTCCATTGTGATGACCTGTACTTCTAAATATCTTTAGATCTTCACAGTGGCAGGGAACACTTCCACAATCTCTGTGCACTGTGTAAACAATGAGTGACGTATAAGCGCAACAGATCGCTTCCGGCGCTTGCGTAAACTACACCACATATAGACGTCACGCACCGGATGCCGTGCACGTGCTCAGGGCAGTTGGACATAGTGGTGTATTAGAGGTAAAAAATGATAAAAATATTGTTCAGTTTCTCGCACAAACCGATCGTTTCGTGTCTTAGGACATCAATGTATCGTCACGAGCCGTCACAAAGTGAGCTACATGTAACAAAATTTGGGAATTTCCTAAGTAAGCGATGAATGCTAAATAAGTAAAATAATTGCAATTTCAACTTTTTCAGCTAGGCCTATAGTTTCAGTGTGGGATATGTTTAGTCCATTGCATTTTCAATTGCAATATCTCTATATAAAAACAACAGAAGTAGACAGCTAGGTAAACGTGTGTCTATATGTGTGTGTGTGTGAGTTTTTGTGCTTCTATCACTGTGTCTTTGTGTGTTGTGTATGTGTTTATAAGTGTGAATTTATGTCAGGTAAAAGTGCACTGACCGCACACTGCCAAAAACACTGAGCGAAAGTGCCATGAATGTCTGACTCATACAGGCATGTGTGCGTGTGTGTGTGCGTGTGTGTGTGTATCAGTGTGCCTGGGCTTCCCTAACCTTCAAAACTAATCAAATCTGAACACTTTATACACATACACTCAGAAAGACCCAGTCACTAACATAGCTGCTGCAATGAAACTGCTTCCAGTTTGTCTTCAAGCCCCATTTCCATCATTAAATCTTGCTTTTCCAAACTTTATCTCTTTCAATGTGTGTGGTTTGTGTTTCTAGCAGTAATATTCAGTTCCAAACTCAATTACAGCTTGTAAAAACTCACTAAACCAGATCACACACACATTTACTTAAACATACAGCTTCTAAAGCAAATTCTATGACTACAGGCAATCCCAAACCCAACCTCTAAAAGAGAACGGTTTGTATTTACTGTATTTATGAATCATTTTACCTTTGAGGACGTCCCTAAAGGGAGGTTTCTGTCAGGTTTAGCTAACCTCTGTGGACAGTTTTGTCCCTAAGGTACAGCTAACTAAACCCACATAAACAAAGTCGCTCTGATCTCAGAGTCGCAAACACCTCCACAATTGCATTGAACGCACTCCTTCCATACGTGAAGAACATATAAGTGTTTGCAAAGACAAACACACACACACACACAGAAAAAGCTCTAGGCAGCTGTGTAGTCTGAACACGCTCCACTTCCATTACGAACAGAACAGCCATAGTTTACCAATCCCCTTGGCTATAAAAAAAACACATAAACGCACAGCACAATAGAGTATGAGCTTACACACATGCAGAAAACACAAACATATGTTAATCAACAAGTGCAGAGTGCAGAGCAACATAAACCACTAAGTAAATGCAAACACACAGAATACACAATGAATGAACGCATATGGATACAAACACATGATTGTATGCCCTAAACAAATACCACCCATGACTATTGCTGAATTTCCCTAAATTTATGGATGGGCCCCTTTACTCCAGGGCCCAATGTGCAATCAAGTACCCAAACTTAAAAATCCTGTGCCCCCCAAAAAGACAGACAAATAAACTGGCCAAACCACCACCCCCATCAAGAGCCATTTATCAAAAGAAGAAAGCCTTCCACTTACAATATGGATTCTGAAATGAAATCAACAAGTGTAAACACAAGAAAAGACAACACTCATTTCTAAACAGATAGTTTTAACATTCCGACTCTAAATTGGGGGCAAGCGGCACATCACAACAACGAAACTCAATCTCTTCCATTATAATCAACTTTTATACATTCATGCATTTGACAGCCACTTTTATCCAAAAATAATTGCATTGCTTTCAGTTTACGTCTTCTCGGCTCATGCATTCATTGGTAATGCAAAGCCTACTAGATTGTTTTGAAGATATTAGTTGAATAACTTTCCTCTTAAGAATACTGAAAAAGTAATTTATTGCATTTAAAAAAAACTTTCATTTTTTTCAAGAAATTTGCTGTCTTGCAACTATATAGCCCATACATTTTTACCAAAAACAAATCTCAACATCAAGGCCCAACTATAAAGCAGCACATCACGATGACAAAATTCAATATCGAACCTATGACTATTATGACTATAAACCTATGAGGTAAATCATAAATAATTTGATATGCATCAAACCAATACACTCATACACTTTAAATCTTATGTAAACTGCCTCAAAATAGCACAACGTTGACCAATTTTACATTTAAGTTTAAATTAAATAATAAAAAAAAAAAAAAAAAAACATTAAATATCTTTGGCATATGAATAAAAGTAATTATAAATGGCATAAACATAAATGTAAAATTAACTTACCTAATGAGATCATGATGACATAATTTAGCAGAACCTGAAAGCTTACTGGATTACTTTCAAAATATTAGTTGAAAAACTTCCATATAAATGAACTTTAATTTTTCAATGCTATTTTGCAAAAAAAAATTGCTGCCTCCTTACAATATGGGCCAGAAATCTTCCCCAAAATATCTCAACCTCTGTTGTCCACCACTATCAATGCCGCTAGTACTACCACGGTTTACTAAATAATACTAGAATGATCAACTGTCATATACATAACTATGTTGATCATTCAGTAAAATGGTATCACCACAGTTGGTGAAAAAGCAACTATACTCCTTTATCGAAGACCTGATCAATTATGAATCACACACTCACATTCAAACGAACACTAACCAACAGAGCAACAATAAACTACAATCACGAATGCACAAACACACAGGCAGGTGTTTGTCTTAGAAAGGTTGCACGCCAATCAATGCGCTTTTGATTTGTGCTCATCCACATGGGGACGACAGTGACGTAAGTGGCAACTTTAGCGAGTTTACAGGTAAATTACCTCTGCGAACGACATCTTGTCAAACGGAGCTCTAACAAGCTATCGACCCGCCACTGCCGCGTCCTAAACGAGCTGCTCCCCTGCTTCCGGTAACATCAAGCCACTGAAAAACAGAATTTATCTCAACTGATGTAATGAATCAGAGCCTAAGAAAACCACATCAGGGACAAACACTGGAGGAGGATGGGAGATATCAACGAGCGGGGAGACGAATGTGTGTGAGCGGAGTTGGACGTGGGTGGGTGGTCCATTTCAAGTTTCGAATCACTTTGAAATGAGTTTTTCTGCACAGTAAGCAAGTTTAGCACTCTTTGTAGCATCAGGTTTTCAGTCAGTGAACAGACATGTAATTGCTACTTTACATAAATCTTCACGTAAAATGACGTTAAAAACTGAAGCACTTTATGGATTTCTGATCACATGACTTCCTGATGAGAAAATAACGTTTTATTTATACTAGCAGTTCCAATTTGTTTTGCAAACTTACCCACACTAGGGAAAAGATGTGCGAAAATGAGTGAATTCTAACTATTACTGCACACTGTGTATGTATAGCCTATGATACAAACATTGTTCTGAATGACAAAAAACTACTTAAATTCAACACAAATGTTAACTGGATTTCAAACAACATACAAATGCAGTTTAGATTTGGTAACATGATTTGTTTTACTGTTCAGAATACAAACTTGTGTAAAATTTGTAAAGTTACAAGTCAAAATCTGCTGAAAGGTAATAATTTTAAAAGGTGATTTTTCACTATTATTTACAACAGAATCTGCATTTTCATGGGTTTAAATAAAATATTTTGGTAACACTTTATTTCGATAGTTCACTTTAGACATTCTACTAACAGTAACTTTGCAACTACATGTCAACTAGCAGTTATTAGAGTATCAGTAGACTGTCTGCTTAATATCTTCTAACACTATTTTGATGGGTCCACAACATACAACATACCGACTATGAGAAACTTTGCAAGTATATGTCAATTTATTCTACTAACCCTAAACCTACCCTACTGAGAGTTAGTAGACATGTAGCTGCAAATTAATGAGAATTAGTTGACATGTAGTTGACACATAGTTCCAAAGTTACTTATAGTTAGTAGAATGCCTAAAGTGTAACCAATATTTTTGTTGTAAGAGACAATAAAAACAACTTTGTGCTTCAAAGCCAATCCATTTCTGAGAAAAAAAAAAAAAAAAAAAAATTATATATTTAAACAATTTTCAAAAGTCAATGAACATTGTGGCTTCAACATGCTGTCTGTCAAGAACGATAGATAACATATCTAAAACAAAATGCACATCAGTATAAATTTGTTCTTCACTGAAATTGACAGGTGAATTTTACTTTAAACTTCAGTTTTTTTAAAAGATTAAGGCAATTATCAAAGTTTGATAAAATGTTTCATTTTCCAATACAAGACAATACATTTTTACATGATTTGCTACAGTTAATTACCGCTTACCAGATTTTAAGCCATGTTTATAAAAGACGCTCCAAAAAAAGACTTTCCACAGAACACATCGCTATCGGTGGCTTAAGTATTTACCGTCACGCGTTTGCTGATAAAGCTGACCCGGCCCGGGATAAAGTTTCATAAGTTACGTTGTAATCGTACACCTATCCGATGACCTTTGACATCACTCTAAAACCTTTCCACTCCTTCAACAACAATGAAGGTCATTGCTTTTACTAGTCAACATGAAACAAAGTTCACAAAACCCATTTCACTTTCACAAGGTCACACATTTCCTAGTGAAACAAGATTATTAACAAGAATTAGAGACTTTATTTAATCTGATTGGATGGTGAATGACATTAAATGACACGTGATTGGAAGAGAGGGTTTAAATATAAGAGGGCTTGATCACATCAGCTGAACAGGAAAGTCGTTTGAGGTGGTGTTGTATTACATTTTGAAAGAAAACAAATAGGTTAAATTCTGATTTCATGTTAACTTTAACCACGTTTCACAAGCTAAAGCAAAGTCAATCAAAAAAATCGTTATTTTGTGATTTTGCACAATCGGCAAATTATTCTGATACTAAGATAATCGCCAGTCCGCTGATGGACAGAATGAGTTTCTTTAAAAGACAAGCCAATAAGTTTCCTATCCGAGCTGCTTCTTTAGAAGAACGTTGTGATTAGGTTAGCTGCTATTAAAGTGAGCCGTGATTGGCTGGTTTAATGATCAAGTGGCTTTTGATTGTCAGGAAGAGAAGAGTTTTTCTCAGACTGTTAACACAGAGGATGTTTTAGTGTGTGTGTGTGTGTGTATGTGTGGTTGGCACTGATGGTGGCATCCTGGATCAATGCACATCAGGCTCACCGGCGAGACAGACAAGGGCGTCACCGAATCGACAAGCATCATTCCCCAGCCTCCGCACACACATACGGATCACGCTATACACAAACACAAAACACTCATCCGCACATGAAGTTATTATGGATTAGTCGTGCAATAATGTACTATTCAATTAATGGGGTCAACTTACATAGGTATACAGTTATGTAGGTTATCCCCAAATTTGAGTAGGAAAAATGTTCACTCAAAAACTGCCAAATTTCACAAATAATTACCAAGAAACTGCAATTGAATTAAACATGAAATTTTAAGCTAAATAGTATTTCCTCGTAAAACGTACTCCAGAAATCTTGGAAAAGCAATTATATTGTGTTCATCTCATGGTGTGTGTAGTTCAGAGAAGTATTCTTAGCCTTAAAATCACATGCTCAGATTTCAACCACCAGTCGACCATACTGGACCAAACCCTGCATTTCGCTCGCTTTCTCTTTCTCTCTTCTGGTCTACCGAGCTGGATCAAACCCAATGTACTCATTTTGACTCACTCTAAAAGACTCTCACTGTCTTTCCCAAGAAAGCAAACAGCGCACACACACTGAAAAGCCGCTGAACGCAGTCGATGCCGCAACAGCATCAACGCTCATTAACGAGACACTCCCTTGAGCGGTTGTTCTTGACTTGAAGCTTTATTACCTGACTAATTACAACACTGTTAATTAGCTGCTATGATCATTGAGAAACGTAAATGAAAGACAAAGACAGACAGGGAAGAAAAGACCTGTGACTTTTGTCCAAACAAGGTACTTGAATGTTTTAAGAAGCTTACTAACACAGGGTATGTCTTAAACACAAGATCTGGCTAGCTAGACAGCATCAATATTAACGAAAAAAAAGAAAATGGAAATACCATGCTTTTGGGATATAGTGCCATGTAATACAATGGTTTTGGAACTACAATTACAAAGTAATGCACCAAAATTACGCAACCGAAAACAGGTTGAAATAGCAATTTTCGAATTTTCGGTTTCAGTCGAATAAATTCAAAGGGTCAAAATCATTGACAGAAACAGTGACATTAAAGTAGTGTGTTTCTGGGGACGTGTTTTGACTGTAGCAGTACCTATTCGCACACATTGTGGATAAGTTACAAGTAAACATCAGCAGTTTGGATGGACTTCACCGTTAACAAAAATTATGCTATTGCTAGTAGCAATAGGTAAAAATTGTATATCAAGATGCAATGGTTTAATTTATCAGCTGAAAATATGACACCCTGAAGAACAAAGAGTTCAGTGACCCAGTTACCCAAATTTAATTGCAGAAACAGCGGAGTTTAATTTATCATCCAAGATCAGGACACCCTGAGCAGCCAAATAGGATTAAATACTCATTTAATGAAATTTAATTACAGAAAATTAATTTTTGTCTGAACATTTCCCAAAGAATTTATTACAACTGGTTGAATTTATCAGCCAAAAGCATAATAACCAGAACAGCCGAAAGAGTTAAATGACCCAAATTTAAATTACAGAAACTTTATTTTTAGTTTTCAGCTAAACCAAAACTTTCAGTTTGTGTTTCTGCAAAAAAAACAACTTTGATGCGCCTCATTCCTGAAAACTTTGCTTCAAATGGTTTAATTTATCAACCAAGAACATTACGCTCTAAACAGCATAAAGAGATTAATTAAACGGTTATTTGTTAACCAAATTTAAATTAAAAAAAATAAAAATAAAAATAATAATAATAATAATATATATATATATGTATATTTATTTATTTTTTTATTTTTTTATTTCTGCTAAAAAAAAAAAACTTTCACTAGAAAACACTAAAAATATTTTTTGTACATGGACCATGTTGATACTGTGAGCATGTTATCATGGCACATAAATACCATATATGAATTGTTTACTTGGAAAATTCCCTTTTTTTCAATGTTTTTGATGACGTATTATGTTTTTTAAAGTCCCATTTAAATAATATCATATGAAAACAGTAATCATTTGGTACCATAATATACAACAAAGTGCCACAATATCTGCCACAGTCTCTTTAGCAAGCTATGAAATGCATTTATAATGCCCAAAAATGCTGCCTAAGTAGGCAGCTCACTAGGTTTTGAGACACAACACCAGAGAGACTCTGTGTTTGACTGTCTTAGACATTTGTTTATAAGTGTGGCCCCTGTCCTGCTGACCGCACACAGAAAGAAACTTTCAGAAAGAGCTCACTCTAATTACTCCGTCTTTCAGTCCTCTATGAAAAATGACAATCTAGAAGGGCAAGACAAAACAAATTAAGACAAGAAAAACAAGGAAAACATTGGAGAGAGGGACCGCGGGGTGCAGGACGGGATCTGAGGGGGTCTCTACAGTTGACACAGCACTGAAGAGCATTCCAGCGCAAGCGGAGAACAAAAGCACGCACACACACACAGCGCACACAAACAATGGTGCGGACGCTGGGAGACGCAACAACGGCACATCAGGACTCCCTACCCCCCTCACACACGCGGAGCGGGCCGCTGATTTTAATGTGAAGCGTCCACTGAGTCTTGGCATTTGGCAAAGACAGATGCTGAGAATGGGCTCGCGCACACACGCTGGGCTGCGCTGGGAACAGATGGGGGAAGGGTCGCCCCACACAGGGACATATCCCTCCGTTTCTAAGGGAGAACGTCGGCATTGATCAGCGACGTGGAGGTCATTCTACCCGCATACACACACACACACAGACTGATGCATGCATTAAAGGACAAACGGCACTGAACAGGTGGACCAGTAAAAAAAAAATGTTTTCCAGAAAACATATCATGTATCCGAACAGACAGCTGTTTGGAACGCGGACAAAAGTGTGTGTGTCGCTCCACACAGACTAACTAGCTCCTCTTTCACTCACTCGGTTCTTAGACGCACTTTGAGCATAATCTTAATATGTGTTTCCGCTGTGGTTTGATGTTTTATAGTTTGTGCATTAGCAGAGCATAAACGCATCACTTTGCTGCGCTGTCCAATGGTGATTCAATTGTGAAAGGGAAACAAATGCATTAACAAACATATGGTTGAGTCATATTATTTAGTGCTAGATTGATACATCAGCCATTTTGAGATTAGCATTGCTGAAAATAATAACAATAATAATTAATTTACTCTCAAAATGTCATTCCAAACTCCAGTGGAATAAAAAAGGAGATATTTCAAGCTGCTATTTTCCATGCGATGAAAGCGAACAGTGACCAAACTCTGGTCTAGCTCCAAAACGCACAATAAAGGCGTTATAAAAGCAGTCCATACAACTCGTGCACTATATAGCCTACAGAAATCATATTTTAGCTACATATATGTGAGAAAACTCAGGCATGCCATGGTCACCATTCACTTTCATTGTATAGAGAAGAGCAGCATAGACTTTCTGCTAAATATCTTCTTTTGCCTTTCACAGAAGAAAAGAAAGTCATACAGGTTCGGAATGATATGAAGATGATAAAATGATGACAAAGTATTAATTTTTGGATGAACCATTCCTTGCTTTAATGCCAACTATTACAGTAAATTTAGTTCAATTTAAATTTCAGCACTGTTGTGGATCTCAATTACTATATTTAAATGGTATTATGTAAATATCCATTGACTTCCATTGTATGGACACTAAAACATTTTTCAAAATATCTCCTTTTGTGTTCTACATAAGAAAGAAAGTCATACAGTTTTGGAACAACATGAGGGTGAACTTTCATTTTTGGATTGAGCGGACCTTTAGTTTCAAAAGTGGACCACAAAATCTCTTCACAAACCAAATTACCAATCAAAGAATTTCTCATAAACGTACACCGCCTGGCCCAGCCTGGCTTTGTCCCAAAAACTCAACCCGAGGCTGCAAGCAGCGAAAAAGCATATCAAAACTAATCTAATGCTGGGAATAAGTGAGTCATCTATAAAAGTGAGAGCTGGTGGAAAAACAAACCAGAGGTAGTTCACAATTTCCTTTACATTTCTAATGAAAGATGGTTTCTTTTTTAGCAGTCACAGTGAATTAACATGCACTTTTCTCTATATGCATGCATGCATCCATGCATATGATAATGTATACAAGTATGCACATATCTGTGTCTAGTTGACCCTATATCGCTCTGTATTCACCTAACGCAGGGCAGTGTCGCATTTCAGAGAGTGTGTGTCTCCCATTGATGTGCGGAGCACGCCAACATCATCCGAGCGCAGAGCGGTGTGAAGCCAATCTTATGAGGATGGAGAGAAAAAAAGTGAATTCAGCACATTAATACGTGCAGCACACACACACACTCTCTCGTGGAGGATCTGAAGTGTGCAGTTTGTGTGTACGTGCTCCGTGGGTTTTAATTAAAAGATGCACTGGGCCCCTTGAGAATTCATACACACACACACACACACACACATGCACCGGGGCCGCCTGTAAATTTACAGCCCTTCCATGGATGCTCTGGACCCTGTGAGCTCTCCACCTTGTCATTGCACCAGGCATGCATTAACATCCACCACACCTCCAACAACTTTCTCTGCCCTCTGCATGTCCACAAGTCCTCTATGCGCAGATATTCCCCCATGACAACTTAAATCAGGCTGCTTCTCCTAAATGCACTTCAATGCACAAATTTACCCGTAAGATCCACTCAAACCCCAAACGCGTAACACAGCCAACGCAACGCATGCCTTTACTGCGGAATAAACCTGCTTCAGTACTTGCCCCCCTTCATTCAGTCTGCCCCCATCCGCTGCCCAGCCAACTTTCACTCCCAAACGCAGTTAGTTGATCAATAAGCACATTGCATATGACTTCATTTCGCATACCTATCCTCGTGAGTAATAAATCCGCTCAGTGAGTGACAGGCGCCGGCGCGCTACTTTGCCATATCCATGAGAAGTTCCGTATCCGACCGCGCATCTGTAGAGCGACCGTCTCGCCGAAGCTCCTGCAACAGCAATGTGCTCCGGCGTTCACACACGCGCGTTCTTACACACACACACTCGTTCGGCGTGGGACCAGGGAAGCGCGCACACTGAAGGGGGGAAGAGCGACTCCTGCGGGTGCGAGCATAGCGCAGCCTACCGGACGAGCACGCACGCACACACACACGCGCACACGCGCGCGCGCACACACACACACACAAATCATTAATATTCGTTATACTTGCATTAATTGCATGTATTTTGTCAGTAATTTCTGTAATAATTATTTATTATTTAAAAATTATTATTTATTTATTTCATTGTGCAATCATTATTTCTGTTTTAATTGCATACTTCATTTTCACTTCATATATATATATATATATATATATATATATATATATATATATATATATATATATATTAGTGCTGGGCAACGATTAATCGCATCCAAAATAAAAGTTTTTGTTTATATAATATATCTGTGTGTACTGTGAGTATATAAAGACACACACATACAGTATATATTTTGAAAAGATTTACATGTATTTACATGTATATATTTATTAATATAATTTATATGATATATAAATATATTTAATATATAATCATAACACATTTTTCTTAAATATATACATACATGGGTGTGTATTCATATATACATAATAAATACACACAATACACACACATATATTATGTACACAAAAACTTTTATTTTGGATGCGATTAATCGCGATTAATCGTTGCCCAGCACTAATATATATATATATATATATATATATATATATATATATATATATATATATATATACACACACTGTATGCTATAATACTATATCCTATAATACATTCTTGTGTTCATTCTTAAAAGTCATGAAAAATAATTTTTATGAATTAATATTATATTTAATTGTAAATACACACTATTTATATTGCAGTGTAAACACAATTACACACACACACACACACACACATATATATAAAATACATTTTAGGATCAGAAAACAAAATTTAGATTTTTTTATATATGTATATATATTATATTTAATATTTTCTGTTTTAATTTTAAATTTCACTTTTTATTTTATTGTGTGCTCTTGTCTTTTGTATGTGTCCAAGTTTAAGGATTTTGTTCATGTTACTCGTTTTTTTATGGTTTTCATTTTAGTTACCCCGACTCAAGCCTTCCTACCCACTTTTTGTGTTTTGTCTGTCTTGCAGGCAATTTAGTTTTGGGCCTGCAAACAGACAAAACACTCTTTAATAAGACTGAATTGTGTTGTACTGCATTGCATTTGAGAACAGCTGGACGTTGTGGTAGCAGTGATATATGGGTCAGCGCTGCATAAGTGTGCTGGTCCACTCGTGTTGAAGCTCCGGCACGTCCAGCTGAGTGTCAGAATGATGATCACGGGCGGCTACGGGGTCTTTTAGAAATGCACTGCCGTGTAATTAATGTAGCCATGATATAATGCACAAATCGATTTCCATTGTGCACCCCTGACTGCATCGGGACAGGAGGGGCTGATTTTTCTGTCCCGCTGGTGTGCTGTTAGGCGGATATCCACTTATCATGCAGAGCTGACATCAAACACACGAGGTGAGTGGGTGAGGGTCAGGTTTGCTATCTTTGTTGAGACCAAATGAAAGTGGCTGAAATAGCCTTCTTTGTATAGCTCTCACGATGGAAACAGCTTCATAAAGGGATTAAATAATATCTTAATTAAAATCTAACAATGCCAAAAGGTTTCTTTAAGGTGTAGGCGTAAGGTTAGGATGTACTAATTATAATTAGCCTAATTTAAAAACAATACAAGCTGCAATAATGCACAGAAATAAAAGTGTGTGTGTTGGAAAAATGAGGTATAATGGCACAAACGGAGAGCTTTGCTTTTTGCACATCAGACACCTTTAGATTAGACTGCATAAAAATACAGTAATATTGTAAAATACTATTATGATTTAAAAGAACTGATTTCTGTGTTGCTGTAATTTAAACTGTAATTCATTCCTGTGACGCAAAGCTGAATTTTCAGCATCATTACTAGTCTTCAGTGTCACATGATCTTTCAGAAATCATTCTGATGCTGATTTGCTGCTCAATAAATATTTATTATTATTATTATTAATAATAATGTTAAAAACAGTTGTGCTGCTTCATATTTTGTGTAAATATATACAAATATATATATAAACCATTGCACAATAAATTGTAGTTTTTATTAATATTTTTAATCAGGTTTTATTTTATATTTTCCTTTTTTTTTATAATTGTATTGCTTTCTTTGTAGTTTTTGTTGTTTTATACTTGTCTATATAGTTTTGATACAGAGTTTTTGTTTTAGTTATTTTAGTAGCCAACATCGTTAAACTAAAATGAGAAAAGCTGACAACTAAAGTAATGAAAAGTTTTTTAATGGTTTTAATTTTAACTTATTTACATGATATATGATATATACAATGCCAAACGGTTACATTAAGGTGTAGGTGTAATGTTAAGATGTACTAATTATAATCAGCCTATAATTTAAAAACAATATAGGCCAATAAAGTCATTATAATGCAGAGACATAAAAAGTGTGTTAGAGAAAACAGGTGTAAAGTGGCATAGATCGAAAGAGACAGCTTTGCTTTTTGCACCTTCAGATTAGTGTGTGTGTGTGTGTGTGTGTTTGCTCATGGCTGAAGGACAAAGGGTGTGATGCAGAGGTCAGAGCCACCGGCCTACATGATGTTTATTACCACAAGATCTACGATTCCCCACCAACAGGCAGATGCACATCTATTTAATGGACGCAGAGCATCGATTACATGCAAACACACACGGAAAGTTCAGAAGCGTAGGCGTTGGCAGAGCAAAAGAAATAACAATCATTTTAGTGAAGTGCACTTTTTTCTGATGGCAACCAGGCGTATTGTTTTCCAAGCTATTTTATGTTTATTATTGATTTTTTTCTTCCATTTATGAAGGCTGCTGTTTTTATTATTAAGACATCTGTCTCGTGCAGCAGCAGCACGCGGCAAGCGCTGATGAACTCCTGATGTTAACACCATTCTGGAGCCATTCTGGATTTGACTGGCTGCCAATCTCTAGTGTACATACAGGCCTCAGAGACACATGCAACTACTGAAGCTCAGAGCCAGTGACTCGGGGATTCATACCACAATTACATTAGTGGTGAGGACAGAGATCACAGAGCCTTTCTGGTGAAAGGTGGACTGTTTTATTCTGCTGAGCTTGTTTCCTTTAGTTTGGTTTATGGTCAGTATAGAGGATTTGAGGGTTGAGGTTTGGATTATGACTGCAGGTTTGTATAGCCTATATATTTTGATGAAAAAAAATGTATACAACTTAAAATAACTGTTTTCAAATTGTAATTTATTTCTGTGATGCAAAGCCGATTACATCATTACTCCAGTCTTCAGTGTCACATGATCCTTCAGAAATCATTCTGATATGCTGCTCAAAAAAAAAAAAAAAAATTGATATTTTGCGGAAACGGATGAATACAAAGTTCAAAACAACAGCTTTTTTATTTTAAATAGACATTTATAATATTAAAAGTGTCTTTACTGTCACCCTTGGTTGATGTAATTATTATATATCAGCTGAATCTGTTTTTATTAAAATTTTTGTTAAAGTAATTTTGTTGTGTGTTTTTGTCGCTTTTTGTTGTTTTATATGTCTATAATTAATTTGAATTAATTCTGCTTAATATTTTGTGGAAATTGATGAATGGACAGTTCAAAAGAACAGCATTTATTTTAATCAGATATGTATAACATTACACACACACACACACACACACACACACACACACACATATACATACATCATTTGAACCAAATGACTCACTGAATTGAATCGGCCTTTCCAATGCAACTAGAGAATCATTAGTAAATTAGCTACACCAAGTCATGGCTTTCATTCCAAGGGAATACATGAACTTACAACATTGAAAGCAATGCAAGTCAGTTTGGACAAAAGTGTCAGTCAAACCCAAAAATGTAATGTTCCCTTCTCATCTCACTTGTACGTATAGAGATTCGTCCTGCTACACTGCTACTAAAAATTGCTTAAACTGGTAAAGCTGGACTGGTTTGAAAACAGACAAATATTGAGAGTTTAAGCGTGACTGACTGAGAATGTTTGTGACATTTTCTCATTTAAGCTATGAAACTCAAGCCCCATTGACCAATCACAGCTTACCATAACAGACCGTTACAATAATGGTCCAATAAGATGAGCCGAGCCGAGCCGAGCCGAGCCCTGGTGCTAGAGGACATAATTGCTTTTGTGGAGAATGATTGTTATTTTCAGTTACTCATGCAGAACCATCAATGACCCTCTAGACAGCAGTTAAACCGAGATCTAGAGAACCCTAGACACAGAGTATGGCTCTTTAAACAGCCTTTTACATTTATTCAGTGTGCATGCGTGAACGTGTCTGTAATGTAACACACGTGGCCTATGCATGTTAGAGAACCTGGATTATGGTGATTGAGTTTGTTTGGTGCTTTGGGACCCTCATTAGCTAGAATTCTTGATTGAAGAGAACAAAGAGTGCAGGATGGATGTTAGCTAAAAATGTAAGAGGAAGCAGGGCTTAGAAATGAACTGCTCATTTTTATTAGTTGACTGGTCATCCAGAAAAGTAGTCGACTAGTCGGCGGGGATAAATGACTATCTTATGTAAAAGACATATAAGTAGCAGAACTGGTGAAACCCCTAGTTCATTAATAAATACATGTAAAACTATAATTTGCAAAATGTGTGTACAAAGAGTTTTTTAGTACTTTTTCTAGTCATTTTAGAGATGGCACAAATGGGGAAAAAGAAAAAAGAAAAAATGCTTTATGATTTAAAACTGGAAAAGATTTGCTATTTTTAAAATTATAGTTTTTTTAATTAAATATAACAAAAATTACTTAACATTTAGAAAATACTACAGGCAAAACTCATAATGTGCATCCCTAACAAGTTGATATATGAACAACCATTCAGTAACTAAACTGAACTACACTACATTAAAAACGTATAGTTGCAAAATGTATGTGATTGATGAGAAAATTAGAATCATTCATTCAGAAGTCAAACTACAAGTGCATAGTGTATAGTGTGTCATTTGGGTTGCAGCTACTGATCGCTCTGTTTATTTTTGACACGCTCGAAAGAAACACCTCATAAGAGTCGTTCTTTTTAGAATCGAACGTCATTTGCGCTGTATGTTTTTAAATCACTGCAAAGCTCATAAGTATAATTGGTTGAACTGAATGCAGTGCAAGGTTTCCAGCCGTTCTCAAAAACCATCATCACCATTTTAGTGAAAACACATTTTTTCTCTAAGCTACCATTTTGCATTGTCAGTGGGCCTTCTTATCAATTTCATTCCGTTAATTACCATATCTAGTGGTATGCTATAAAAATAAGGATAACCATGAACAGTGACAAAAAGCTTTTGCTTATTTGGAGACACAGCAGGCAAAAACACACTAATGACTATATGGAGCTAATGATGAATGAGTCATTTTAATGCATGAGTCATGTGTTGATTCTGTAGCTGGCCTGACAGATTTGGTGAGTTCATTTAGAGAAGGATTAATCGCACTGAATTAAATGTTTGAGCTTGTAAGCCTTTTGAACAATTCATAAGTTATTTCGTGAGTCAGACTACTGCCTGAGGTGGTGACGGGAGAAACTTTCGATACTTGGAATCATTTGAACCAGTTACTTGATTCAATGGTTTCGAAGCACTCAAAACTCCATAAGCGGAGAACATCTACTGGTTAAAGCTGTGAAATTCAATGACAACACGGCAAAAATAGGGTGCTTCTCAATAGAGGGTATGCATTGACATCACTTTCCCACCAGAACACGCTCCCTCAGCCAGACTAAGTGGCAAAAGAGCCTGCTGCATGACTGGATTTAATAGAGAAACAGTGCAAATGTGAGTAAAACAAACAATTATTAGTTTAAACTAAAGGTCATTGGACTCAACATAGTGTTCCTTACAACTTACCAAAGATGTAGCCAGGAATCGTGTTTCCTGACATTTATATGTGCCTTAGTTCGACGCCGGGGGAATACATAAAGGGTAGGCGATTTCGGAAAGGCTAGCAATAGCAAGTTAACTTTGAAAGCAACATCCCCACTCTGCCTGCGTATTCTCTGCAACGCCACGCCTCCTACAAAACACATGGACACGCTCCTTCAGAGCAGAGACTAACCTGCGATACGATAAGAGACGGTGTTGGTGAAGGGATGAATGCAATGCTGTCAGATTACCTCATGTCTCATTCACTGGTGACAAAACATTACAGTACAAAACGCATAATATTACAATAATAGCGCCTGTTATGATCTCTAGCTGGAGTGCCCATGAGCTCCTCTAGAGGGTGCTCCATCCCTTACAGTTGCAATTCATTCTGGACTCCATTTCCCATATACCCCTGCCTAGGAACCAATTACGGACTCCACCCATTTCTCATCAGGAGAACTATTTAAGTCAGACACTTGTCTGCCCTCATTGCTGCGTATTGAATGAATGTTTGTTCGTTTGTCGCATCTATTCCTAGCTATCCTAGTCTCCGTTTTTTTCCTGGTTTCCTAGTGTAGCCCTGCCTGTGCTTTTGACCTTGGATTGTTTACATTGTTTTTGATTGTTTGCTGCCTGCTCTGACCATTGCCTGTCATTGGATTACTCTTTTGTCTTTGCCTTGAATGATATTATTTTCTGGTGTTCAACCCTGCCTGTCTGACTACGTTTTTGGCTACACTCTTTAAAATAAGCTTTCGGCAGTCTGTAAATATATACCTCAGATTTCTTGTCAAATTTCTTTGTCCAGTCAATCAAAGCTCTTTCTAGTTTTAGATGTGTTTTGTATGTTCTTTCACAGCATTTATGCTGAAAATCGATGCTGCCATTCAGTCTTTTTGACGGAACCGCAGTCACTCCATCTAACGGTGATGTCACATGCATACCCTCTACTCGAATTGATGCTTCCTCCCTCCTTCATCCTCAAGCCTGTGACCCAGAAACCAATCGAAGTCAGCCATCTTGAAAGACGTCTCAATTCTCTAATTGTACCATGAGGAGGCTTCCAGGGGAGCTATGAACGAGGATACATAGGTGTATCTATACGGAAGTCTTTTTCGGTACGCATATATAAATTCTCCATGCAAGTCATATATTTCAACAGGGTATCTTGCTTTATTAATATTTATTGCGAATGTCTTAAGTAACAAACATAAGGGCAGATCCCTTTAGCACACCTGAAGATGCTGTGAAGTGACGCTTGAGTGGTCAAGAATATTCCGATGTACAAATAACTGTTCTCGTTTTCTTTCCTTGCATCCTTCCCTCATCCTAAGGTGAAGGAAAGGTAGTGTGGAAAGGAAACAAGGATGCACAAATAAGAAATGAGAAGCACCCACAATTGTACGTCATGTCAGAAATACAAATTATGCCCACTCATGAAATTAACTGTATTTATATTTTCATATTTTTCACACACAGCTTTCTTGCGCTTTTCGTGACCCACTTATTTTCACCAAATGTTACAAAACCGCTGGTATGGACTAATTGTATTGTGTTTTTGGGAGTTCGACAGATTAGACAGACCTGAGGTCTTTTGGAAAAGAGCTACAGTACAGGTGCTGGTCATATAATTAGAATATCATCAAAAACTTGATTTATTTCACTAATTCCATTCAAAAAGTGAAACTTGTATATTATATTCATTCATTACACACAGACTGATATATTTCAAATGTTTATTTCTTTTAATTTTGATGATTAGAGCTTACAGCTCATGAAAGTCAAAAATCAGTATCTCAATACTTAGTTGGGGCTCCTTTTGCCTGAATTACTGCAGCAATGCGGCGTGGCATGGAGTCGATCAGTCTGTGGCACTGCTCAGGTGTTACGAGAGCCCAGGTTGCTCTGATAGTGGCCTTCAGCTCATCTGCATTGTTGGGTCTGGTGTCTCTCATCTTCCTCTTGACAATACCCCATATATTCTCTATGGGGTTCAGGTCAGGAGAGTTTGCTGGCCAATCAAGCACAGTAACACTATGGTCATTGAACCAGCTTTTGGTACCTTTGGCAGTGTGGGCAGGTGCCAAGTCCTGCTGGAAAATGAAATCAGCATCTCCATAAAGCTTGTCAACAGAAGGAAGCATGAAGTGCTCTAAAATTTCCTGGTAGATGGCTGCGTTGACTGTGGACATCAGAAAACACAGTGGACCAACACCAGCAGATGACATGGCAGCCCAAATCATCACTGACTGTGGAAACTTCACACTGGACTTCAAGCAACATGGATTCTGTGCCTCTCCACTCTTCCTCCAGACTCTGGGACCTTGATTTCCAAATGAAATGTAACATTTACTTTCATCTGAAAAGAGGACTTTGGACCACTGAGCAACAGTCCAGTTCTTTTTCTCCACAGCCCAGGTAAGATGCTTCTGACGTTGTCTCTGGTTCAGAAGTGGCTTGGTAGCCCTTTTCCTGAAGAAGTCTGAGCGTGGTGACTCTTGATGCACTGACCCTAACTTCAGTTCTCTCCTTGTGAAGCTCTCCCGAGTGTTTGAATCGGCTTTGCTTGACTGTATTCTCAAGCTTGCGGTCATCCCTGTTGCTTGTGCACCTTTTCCTACCCAAATTCTTCCTTCCAGTCAACTTTGCATTTAATATGCTTTGATACAGCACTCTGTAAACAGCCACACCTTTCAGTAATGACCTTCTGTGACTTACCCTCTTTGTGGAGGGTGTCAATGTTCGTCTTCTGGATCACTGTCAAGTCAGCAGTCTTCCCCATTATTGTGGTTTCAAAGAACAAGAGGTACCCAGAATTTATACTGTAGGGATGGTCAAACTCAAATGTAAATATTCTAATATTTTGAGATACTGATTTTTGACTTTCATGAGCTGTAAGCTCTAATCATCAAAATTAAAAGAAATAAACATTTGAAATATATCAGTCTGTGTGTAATGAATGAATATAATATACAAGTTTCACCTTTTGAATGGAATTAGTGAAATAAATCAACTTTTTGATGATATTCTAATTATATGACCAGCACCTGTATATGAAAACTCTGAGTTTAATAAACAACAACATATGGGTTTGGAACAAGATGTGGGTAAGTAAATAATGACAATTTTCATTTTGGGGAACTATTCTTGAAACTGACTTCACAGCTCTCTGTGTATATTTGTGATGTTTTCTCCTCACTGACTGAAAGAGAGTTCAATTAGAGAGAGCAATCTTCAGTAAACTGGCATCCTATCTCTTATCAAAAATGGAGAAACTTCACTCTAACTATATCAGTTAAAATGTTTGTATTTATTTCAGGCAGATTTTTAGAATAAAAACTCCAAGGCACAGTCTATGATGTTAGAAGTAATGATTTTCGTAAGCTTAACTTGCTAGGCAGAGACTCCAGTAGATTTCTGGACTTAATAAGCACAGATAATCTTTTACTCTTTTAGTTGGTCTAGTGGTGTGGATCGTACAGTTTTGAAGACGACATTTGATCTTTGAGATTGGATTATATCTCAGGAAGTGGAGTCTATTGGACTGAGCTGTATTGGTGTCTCTTATCCGATTGGTGAAGTCGGATATCAGGCCATTATTCCTGTCTCTTCCCTCTTTCCGGCTTCTGATACTAAATCAAGTTTTGAGGGTGAGACACACACACACACACGGATAAAGATAGTTTCCGACTTGGTCTCAATTACTGTATTATATTTTAATGGCCGGACGATCTATGTCTTATATAAGAGATGTAAAAATAACACACTTTAAAGGAACAGTTCACCCAAAACTGAAAGTTTGTTGGAAATGTACTCACCCTTAGGCCATTTAAAATGTAGAGTTTGTTTTTTAATTAAACAAATTTGGATTAATTTACTATTGCATCACTTGTTCACCAGTGGATCCTCTGCGGTGAATGGGTGCCGTCAGAATAAGAGTCCAAACAGCAGATAAAAACATCACAATAATCCACAAGTAATCCGCACCACTCCAGTCCATCGGCTAATGTCTTGTAAGGGAAAAGCAAACAAGTCCTAAGTCGAAAATACCAGTCCACCAAAATAGTCAAAAAGTCTTGACTTGAATCGATCATAGCATATTTCTCTCCTGATTCAGTGACTTTTTCACTAGAGAAAACAATGTTATGGATAAAGGGCTCATTTTAGATGGAAGCAATGGTTTAAAGTTAAAAACATCTTAATGATGAATTTGTTTCCTACAAGCATGCAGATTTTCTCTTCACGAGACAATAATTGATGGATTCAAGTCCAGTGGATTATTTTCATCAGCTGTTTGGACTCTCATTCTGATGGCATTCACTGCAGATGATCCATTGGCGAGCAAGTGACGAAATTACATGTTTCTCCAAATCTTTTCCAATGAAGAAACAAACTCATCAACATCTTGGATGGCCTGAGGGTGAGTAAATTTTCAACAGATTTTCATTTTTGAGTGAACTATTCCTTTAAAGACTAAAACTTTGGAGTTTTAGAAAACTAAAATCATTCATCAAACCATTCCATGGTGCTTTAAAATAAACACATCTACATAAACTCACACATATGCCCATGTTTTGTTTTTAGCTTTGTTTGGTTCTTAAACATGATGTTTCTTTAAACCATGTCCAAAGACCACAAACACAGTTTGACACAAGTGAGATAAATGAGGTAAATGGACAAGAGTGTTTAGCTTCCAAAAGAAAAACACAACACACGGGTTCACACGCACAGTGCAGGTATGCACATGCTCATACATATATGTGACCCTGGACCACAAGACCAGTCTTAAGTCGCTGGGGTATATTTGTAGCTATAGCCAAACATACATTGTATGGGTCAAAATGATCCATTTTTCTTTTATGCCAAAAATCATTAGGATATTAAGTAAAGATCATGTTCCATGAAGATATTTTGTAAATTTCTTACTGTAAATGTATAAAAACTTGTGATTAGTAATATGCATTGCTAATAACTTCATTTGGACAACTTTAAAGGCGATTTTCTCAATATTTAGATTTTTTTGCACCTTCAGATTCCAGATATTCAAATAGTTGTATCTCAGCCATCTGATCCTAACAAACCATACATCAATGGAAAGCTTATTTATCCAGCTTTCAGGTGGTGTATAAATCTCAATTTCGAAAAATTGACACTTAAGACTGGTTTTGTGGTCCTGGGTCACATATGCAGTCAAAATGCATGCATATGAAAACTCAGTTTATATGCAGTTCACTGTAATCAATAAATCAAATGTACACAATCTTTGTAGACAGACTAGATGCACACATGCATACATGAAGTCTGAAATCACATCGAAAATCTGGGATTTTCACTTAAACCTGTAAATAAATAAGAGGGTTGTATGTAATGATGTAAAAAAGAAGAAGAAATATGAGATTTTCCACAATTTTGAGAACAAATAAGCAGATTTGTGACATTTTAAGATTTGTATTTAATTATAAATGAATACAAAAGAGAAACATTTCCACTCAGACGTTTGGAAAACATACATGTGTGTTTGCATGATTGGACCACACACGTACCAACATACACAAACTAATACAATCAAGATGGGCGAGACATTGGCAGTGTTTCTGGCAGGGACTGGCTGACGTTTCCTACTAATTAAATCATTCTTCTAACATTTTTTAAGAGCCTAATTTTGAATAGCCGATTAAGAGGGAATTTTTCTAATTAAAACACACAAATAAACCCATCTCTGAGCTCAGGGGAGACATGAATAGAGTTTGTCGAATAAAATGCAGCGTTAATGGGAATTCCAGCTTAGATTTTTTTTGCACAGCTATTTATATACCGGTGGGCGTAAGTGTATTTCGGTACCCATGCGAAAGGCAAATACGTGTATGTGTGGTTCAAAGAGACAGAAATAATGTGTGCGTCTTTTAATAAAGCCACTAAGCAGAGCCTTTGGTTAGAAGATGAGACTTTGAGATAAATAGACACAGACGACATTAGAAGCAGAGCGAGAGCGAGAAATGTAGTACTGATTCAAGTGATCGTTTTATCACTGACATATATTAATGCAAATAACCGCATTTCGGGAGATAAATGAGCAGAAATGCATATCTCGCTGAGAGGAGAATGCGTCAAATCTTCAATCACAGCTTATAGAAGGAAGATGAGAGTCAAAAATAGACTGACACAGACCACATGTGAGATACAACCAGACAGAATGAGCCGTCAGGCGGCACAGATTTTTTGTTATGCATGAAAACCACCAAATGAAATGTTGAAGCACTTTAGTGTTAAATATTACAAGAGTTATGCCTGAAAGTAATGGAAAGGGGGGCTTATATTAAACTTGTGTAGCGTTTTGTCCTCCTCAAGTCCATTTGTAATGCTATTCAAAGTTTCTTGCAGTTTTACATGGTCATTTTTCAACTTCTCTCTGATTTTAGAATTAAACCGACTGTTTTTTTTCTACTTCACCTTTAAGACGATATGTAAATGACCTCTGTAAAGATTGGTTAGCCTCAGCACCGCAGTAGTTCACCGAAGGCAGTTCATTTAGAGACAAGCAGTCCTGAGAAATGCATTATACTGGAGTAAGTGTGACAGGTAGCTGGAAAGATGGATTGCTGTCACTCCAATTCTCCAAACCACCTTTTTAAAGAAACACAGATATTCCTTTTTAGAGCCTCATTTTAGTAATTTCGCTGACTTATTCACTGATTCATTTGATTTCAAAGCAGCGATGAACTCTGTGGCAGCTTCACTCAAAGCTAATCATGCACTAATTCTACTGTTAACATGACCTAAAAATGTCTGCTAGTACGGTATAATTGTGACTGCAAGAAAGGTAAATGCAGGGGGTAATTATAGTCATTTAACAAAGATATATTAAGGAAGTAATGTGAAGACAAGGATATGCAGTGTTAGTCAGATTCTTTAAACACCTCATATGTAGCGCAATTGTGGTGGACAGTCAGTTTCAAATCTCTAATGAAGAGTAACAAAACTATGTTAGAGCAGTAATTTAACAGATTTTTTCTTAGGTTCTTGAATTTAAGAATACAAACCACTTTCACACCAGCCAACCAACCAACCAACCAACCAAAGTGAATTCTGATGTCAATTGTATTCCAAAACCTTGAGTGAAACTCAAGACTCACAAAATTATATCATAGTACATTGACACATTTTTCTTCTAATAAATCGTCTAATAAACATTTATATTATATTTAATACATATTTTATATATGCATTCAAGAATGGAATTTAAACCGCTTTCACACCAACCAACTGAACTGAACTGAATTCTGATGTCAAATTAACTCAAAAGCTTGAGTGAAACGCAATCTCACAAAATTATTTCGGAGTAGTAAATTGACAGATTTTTCTTCCAAAGTTTAAAAAATATTTCTAATATATTTAATACATTTAACATATATGTTCAAGAATGGAATTGAAACTGCTTTCACACCAACCAACCAACCAACCAAAGTGAATTCTGATGTCAATTGTATTCCAAAACCTTGAGCGAAACTCAAGACTCACAAAATTATGTCATAGTACATTGACACATTTTTCTTCTAATAAATCGTCCAATAAATATTTATAATATATTTAATACATGTTTAATATATATGTTCAAGACTGGAATTCAAACCGCTTTCACACCAACCAACCAAAGCAAATTCTGATGTCAAATGGACTCAAAAGTGTGAAGCTCAATCACAAAATTATGTCAGAGTATTAAATTGACAGATTTTTACTTCCAGATTTAATAAATAATATATATTTAATATATTTGTTTAAGAATGGAATTGAAATCACTTTCACACCAACCAACGAAAGTGAATTCTGATGTCAAATGAACTCAAAAGCATGAAACTCATTCACAAATTTATGTCTGAGAAGTAAACTGACTGATTTTTTTCTTCCAAGTTTAATATATATTTATAATATATTAAATATACATTTTAATATATTTGTTCAAGAATGGAACTGAAACCTCTTTCACACCAACCAACTGAAGCGAATTCTGATGCCAAATGGACTTAATATTTTGAAACTCAATGTGTGTATGTGTATTTGTATATGTATATATGTATATAATGTATTTGTTTAGGAATGGAATTGAAACCACATTCACATCAACCACCCAAAGTGGATTCTCATGTCAGACAGACTAAAAAACTCTAGTATGAAATGCAAGTTTGTCTACACTTTACCAAGGTCTTTTATATCAAAAGAGCAATGGAAGTCCAGTTTTCTTTGGCATTTTTCCTTTAAAAGTTTCATTCTTAATTGCATTAAAACAGTATTTATTTCATATGGCACCCCTCACAGCAGTAGGTTATAACATATGCCTAAGGTGTACAGCAGAGAGTAGATTTCTCTAATTTGCAGCATCACAAAGATCTTTATTTCCAACTATATCAGCCAGCTAAACATGGCCTTCATCCAGCTGGGTAAACAACTTCCCACAAAAAATTATAATCACTCTAAATTTTGTTGACAAGTTTAAAACTAGCTTGTCAACTCATTATCAAATGGCTTGCTGCTTTAAGCTGCCTCACAAACGAATTATGCAGATGACTTTGAGCGATTCCCCCAGACGCCAAGCCAACCGCTTATGCAGGTGCTGTAAATTAGCAGAATAACGTAATCACAATCCACAAACCATGTGAATCTGTGCATTAGATCATTTAATTGCCATTTAATATTTTATTGCTACAATCTGTTGTGCGTTTAAGCCTGTATCTATACAAATACGTCAAGAGTTGGGCTTGCTTGCTGCTCATTTAGTCGGCCAGAGAAGCAGTCGACCAGTCAGTAGGTTAGTTTTTACATTAAGAAAATGATTCACAAACACAATGCAGCATCAGCCTTCTTCACTGTTTCTGGCAGATCCAAAGCTGCGTTGTTGGAGAGTGTGTGAGTGGAGAGAATGATGATGTTTGTGAGAAGGAAAGCACGCATATCTCGCTCGCCAGATTCATGCGGCCTACATTGTCAATTACAGTGCAAAAATGTCATGTTGCATCCGCTTATAGTTTCTGTCAGCCTATGGGTGACATTTGAGTTGTCGCAGTGTGGTTTTGGCAAGAAATTTAGCTTATGTGAGCACTGAATTAACTGAAATTTCAGTATTATATTTTATACATTTAATTTTCTCTATGTATTTATATTTATGTAAAATACATTATATATTAGTTACATATATATTAGTTATAAAATGTATATACACTACTGTTTGAAAGTTTGAAGTGTGATTTAAAAAAATGAATTGAATACTTTAATATTTAATACTTTTAGGCCCGGTTTCACAGACAGGGCTTAGACTAAGCCAGGATTAGGCCATAGTTCATTTAGGACATTAAAGAAATTTTTATAAACGTGCTTAGAAAAAAACATTGGTAACACTTTACAATAAGGTTCATTAGTTAACAACATTAGTAAACATGAACTAAGAATGAACAATACTTCTACAGCATTTATTAATCTTAGTTAATGTTAATTTCAGCATTTACTAATGCATTATTAAAATCACAAGTTGTGTTTGTTAACATTAGTTAATGCACTGTGAACTAACATGAATAAACAATGAACAATTGTATTTTCATTAACTAACATTAACAAATATGAATAAATAGTGTAATAAATGCATTGTTCATTGTTTGTTCATGTTAGTTAATACATTAACTAATGTTAACAAATGACACCTTATTGTAAAGTGTTACCAAAACGTTACTGTGGTGCATCTTGAGACAAAACAAAGGCACTGATATATTTTAAGATCAGTCAGTGCAAGTTTATTTCAGTTGAAACAGCTCAGATTTACATTTTAGTCTAGGACTAGGCTTAAGCCTCGTCTGTGAAACCGGGGGTTAATACTTTAATTTAATACAAGGCCTGATCAAATTTGACATTAATAATATTACAAAAGAGTTCTATTTCAAATAAATGCTGATATTTTGAGTGTTTTATTTGTCAAAGAATCCTGGGGAAAAAAGCATCACATCATTTTCCACAAAAAAATATATTTTCAACATTGATAATAATAATAAATGTTTCCTGAGCAGCAAATCAGAATATTATAATGATCTCTGAAGGATCATGTGACACTGAAGACTGGCGTAATGATGCTCAAAATTCAGCTTTGACCACATGAATAAATTGCATTTTGAAATATATTCAAACAGTAAACAGTGCACAATGTTCAAAATATTACAGTTTTTACTATATTTCTGAATTGATTACAGTTTTTACTGTGTTTTTGTATTTCTTATTTTAAAAACATAAAAAAAATTCTTATAACGCAAACTTTGATTCGATCTTTTTTCGGTGTATATGGCTGTCACACAGTTATAGATTCAAAGCATGAACTAGTAGCAGAACTATAGTTCACTAGTCAGTGCAACCCCTGGTCCAGAGCTGTTTTGCATTAGCCACAAGCTTGAAAAGACTTTATTTTGTCAAATTCTCAGCCAACCAGACCAGCCGTCAGATACTTTTCTGCCTATTGAATCTGACAGGCTGCGTTTTCATTGGCTGCCGATCCGTTCAATCGTTCGTAATACCTTGATGTCAAGCCTCCCTGCAGCATTTATCTGTCAACGCACCGAAGTCCTCAGACATTTACAGTACTCAGCTCCATAACTTCTAAGACTTTGAAAATCTGTGCAATCTGAGAAATCTGATGAACAAAAACAATCAGACGTGTCAGTTGAAAGCACCTCTTTGAAATGCCGGCCAAACTGATGATGTGCGCACCCCCGCACATGATATATCAAAACCGTGCACCTCCTGCTGGTTTAAGGTGCTTCTAGAAAGAAGTTCTCTCCCGTCGATATCTGATTTAATTCCACAGATTTTATTCGGTGTCTAAACGGCGAGATTCTCAGGAGAGGATTGTGTGAAGAGGCCGTTTTGCAGAACGGCCTAATGAGAGATTCCTCTACCTCCTCACGGTGACACAGACGGTGACCCCTCCGTCATTATGATTATCGGTTCGAAGTCAGAAATGCTCTTGGGGAGCGGAACAGGGAAGGTGACGGTAGGTTTGGGGGAAGCGGGTTACATTTTCCTTTAATATTTAGATACAGCTCAGCATCGGCTCGCTTTATTACAGGAATGTACTCCGCTCTTTCTCTCTTTTGATCATTTGCGCTGCTTCTCCCTTTCTCTCTCACCGCTTTTCCCATGATCCCTCAGCTCATTCCGCTGCTAAAGGAGTTTTTGCCACTAATTAGGTTTTATTTACTTTCTTTAGCTTTGAGTTTCCCTTTATTCTCCTTACAATGATCACCAACACCTGCTGCAGCACACAGAATGATGTCGCCTGTGTGAAACTCATCGACGCAGTGTATGTGTCTAAAAATAAGACCATATGCACTCTCTCAAACACTTGCAGTTCAGAGTTTCGTTTGTTCGGAGGCCAGAAACGTACTCTATGCAAGTGCGCAAACACAGATGCGAAATCTTGGGACACGTTGAAAGCGTATTGTACATACATATATGGGTAACAGAAATGAAAAATGATATATAACACAATAAACAACTCACTTCAGAGTTGAGAACCCATTTTTGTTTGGCCATTTCTCCATGAACTTGAAAAGTTACACTAGCAGTGACATTTTAAAAGTCAAAAGGGTCTAGTGTTGTTTTGGATCCCATTGATTTTAATTGAATGGGCTGTTGTTCAGAAACAGGTCTGAAATGGCATGAGGGTGATTACATTTTTACTTTTTTTGCTGTACTACTTTAAAGTTATGGTGAGATATGATCAGTGGCTATTTTCTGTTACTTTAACTCATTAAATTAATTTAACCAATTTCAACTTTTTTTTTAAAGGAATAGTTCACCCAGAAATTTTTTTTTTCTTCTGAAAAATCAGCCACCCCCAGGCCATCCAAGATATAGACGAGTTTGTTTCTTCATCAGAACAGATTTGTAGAAATTTAGCATCACTTGCTCACCAATGTATCTTCTTCAGTGAATGGGTGCCGTCGGAATGAGAGACCAAACAGCTGATACAAAACGTTACAATAATCCACATGACTACACCATCCACTCACATCAAAATCCACTGTTTTCACTTGTAAACAGTGCTTGATCTGTGCATATTTCTCTCTTGATTCAGATTAGACGGCTTTTTCACTGAACAAAGCAATATTATGGATTATGGACTAGTATTTTACCTGGAAGCAATGGTTTGAAGTTAAAAACATCTTATTGCTGGATTTGTTTTTTTACAAACACTCAGCTTTTCACTTCACAAGATGTTAATTAAATGGACTGGAGTGGTGTGGATTATTTTGATGTTTTTATCAGCTTTTTGGACTCTCATTCTGACGGTACCCATTCACTGCAGAGGATCCATTGGTGAGCAAGCGATGTAATGCTAAATTTCTCCAAATCTGTTCTGATGAACAAACAAACTCATCTACATCTTGGATGGCCATGATGGTGAGTTCCTTTATCAACAAATTTTCATTTTTTGCTGAACTTGAATTAGGCGGAAGTTTTTGTTACGTTGGTGCTACCAACACCAAGGTCACAGGTAACGCATAAACTATTAAAATGTGTCTTGAATGCAAGTTGTTTTACGTCTGCCAAATGTGCAAATGTGCTGTCTAATCTCTCTACAGGTCCCAGGGAAAAGTCTCTTTGTCCAGACTGCAGTGTGTGTGTGGTCCAGTCTGGAGGGGTGAAAGAGTAGCAGTCTGCCCTTCTGCTGTCCGTTTACTATGCCAAGATCAGACATGCCACCTCACTCACACACAGCGGCACGGGAGCGACGAGCTAACTAATGAGGTCAGAGCTTTGCGCTCACAGACACAAGGTGCTCAAACACCAACACATTCAGCAGGCAGCTGGAACACACACACAGACGTTTGGTTTTCTATCATAGTGGGACTTTCCATTGATTATATGTTGAGCTAAAAATATGTTTTTGTTTGTTTTTTCGAATTTGGATTAAAGCTGAATTTAGTATGTTTATTAAACTGAGGACTATTGGCTGTCCCCACAATGTATTATTTACATCAGTTCATAAATAATAACAAAATTAATTATCATATCATAATTAGTGATAATTATAGTGCATTTTTTAGTCTAAAATGCTTAGAACTAGTTTTATATTAGAGGTTTACTGTATATTATAGTTCAAAAGATTAGGGTCAGTATGTTTTTTTTTTTTTTTTAAAGAAATTAATACTTTTGTTCAGAAGTGACGCGATAAATTGATCACAAGTGACAGTAAAGACATTTATAATATTATAAAAAAAATCCTATTTCAAGTGTTCTATTGAATTTCCTCTTCACAGAAAAAAATAAAATAAAATTCAGTATCACAGTTTCCACAAAAATATTTAACCACACAGCTGTTTTCAACATTGATAATAATCAGAAATGTTTCTTGAGCAGCAAATTAGCATATTAGAATGATTTCCGAAGAATCATGTGACACTGAAGACTGGAGTAATGATGCTGAAAATTCAGCTTTGACATCACAGGAACAAATTATATTTTCAAAAGAAAATAGGTTTTATAAATTGTATTCATATTTTTTGAATATTACTGTTTTTATTGTATTTTTAATTTAAAAAAAAGAAGCCTTCAATTGATTTTCCAATAGAGGGGGTTCCAAAGAGGAGGTTTTCACAGATTCAGCTAATTTCTGGGGACAAATTTGTCCCTAAAGTATAGTTAAGTAAACCCACACAGACACACACAAACACACTTCAGGCTCGCTGCTGTTGCACACTGTGCTGTTCATGAGGCACCTGCAGGGGATTTCTCCAGGACTCCCTCTGAGTCTGCCTTATCTCCTGTTCTCTCTCGATGTTCCCTTCTTTTCCCTCGACTCGAAATGAGGGAAAAGTATGAACATCAGTCTCCTCTCCCAACTAAAGCCTTCTATAATTACTCTTCTCGAGCTCCACTCCAAGTTTTCCTCTCCACTCCCGGATCACTCACAGCCCCCCACGGAATCTGCAGCATTCTTACGAGAATTTTCCAGAGAATTTGAGCGGCTGTTGTTCTACACATGCTCACCCTCCCTAGCATATTTGTTTGTTAAATAGTTTAACTAATTTGATTATGCTTCCACTACCCCTATGCTGTCAGCTCCTGGCAAATTACTGTATATTCTTAAAAATAACAACTCTGCTTCCTTACTATTTAGTCGGTTTTATTGTTATTGATTCTATTGTATCGAGAACAAATCATTAGGTGCTCATTCTCCGGGTTTTGTGTGTCGAGCTGTAACTTGTCATATTATGCCATTATACAGTATATTTATAAGCACACAACTGTTTTCTGTTATGGCTTATGGACTCGAATTTTGTCCAGAATCGACAGTTTAAAGTTAAAACACCTTAATAATGCAAACACACATTACAAACACGCGGCTTTCACTTCACAAGACATTAATTGGAGTGGTGTGGATTACTTGTGAATTATTGTGATGTTTTTATCAGCTGTTTGGACTCTCATTCTGACGGCACCCATTCACTGCAGAGGATCCATTGGTGAGCAAGTGATGTAATGCTACATTTCTCCAAATCTATTCTGATGAAGAAACAAACTCATCTACATCTGGGATGGCCCGAGGGTGAGAACATTTTAATCAAATTTTCATTTTTGGGTGAACTATTCCTTTAATGCAAAGATGAGGGCTGCCTCTCTGTTTTGCATCAAATCAAAACCAAACAGAATGGAATGCTTTCAGTTTACCTTTATGTTTGGGTCACATCGTAGGAAACATTTCAAGTTTCAAGTTTTAAGTGGGGAAAAAAGCTGAATAATTCATATGTAAAAGTGCCAACTGAACGATCTAAGAGTGAAAGTAAAACACAGATGCTCTCACTTTAAAAACCTGCTTCTCTCTCCAGGCAAAATTTCTTCATTTTTCTTCCACTGTAATTTTCAGCTGTACCCTTTATGTCACAATCAGAAGTCTCCTTCTTCTCACTCTTTCTCCTTCACACTCCTCCATGCGTCTCCCATCCCCCCATATCTTCCTCTATCCATTTCAATATCAGTCTGACCCCTCTTAACCTCAACACCCTCTTTCTCTCTCCATCTTGTTCTTTCCCTCTCTCTTTCATCCCCTGAGATCTGAAATTCTCGCACATCAAGCTTTCTGGAAGCGAAATGTCTTCCTCACATTCATTGTCAGCATTATGGGTAACAGAATCCATGTACTCTCATTTTCCATACCATATTTCATTTCATATTTTATCCACCAATTCTCTCTCAGAGTGTGGTCATGCATTCAGCGTATCTACGGTATATAAGCATTTCTGTGCAAGGCCTGTTTCAGACCATGCATGTATTTATTTTGATGTCTACAAGTCTGATGATTTTTTATTTTATTTTTTTTAAAGTAATTAATCATTTTTATTCAGCAAGGTTGCATTAAATTCATCCAAAGTGACAGTAAAGACCTTTATACTGTTACCAAAGATTTCTGTTTCAAATAAATGCTGCTCTTTTGAACTTTGTATTCATCAAACAATCCTGAAAAATGCATCACGGTTCCCAAAAAATATGAAGCAACTGTCTTCAACATTGAAAATGATCAGAAATGTTTCTTAAGCAGCAAATCAGCATATTAGAATGATTTCTGAAGGAGCATGTGACATTGAAGACTGAAGGAATAAATTGCATTTTAAAGATATATATTCAAATAGAAAACAGTCATTTTTAAACTGTAATAATACTTTGTGTTTTTACTGTATTTTTGATCAAATAATTTCAGCCTTGGTGAGCATAAGAGGCACTTTAGAAACAAAAAAAGTTTTGAATGTTAATGTACATAATGGTTAAGAAATCATTAGATTGAATTTTTTTATATCTATATGATTTGTATATATTCTGGTTGAAAACCTTACATTTACAGCATTCACACTTACATATGACTTAGTAGATGTGTAGCATGATTTAGCATTCATAAATTTAATCCATCGTCCGATGTATGAGATTTCATTTCATACAATCAAATTTGTAAGAATTATCAATTGTGCACTCTTTAATAGTCAACGTAACTACCCCAAAATCAGTTTAATTTCTGTATAAAGTCAGAGTTATGCCTGGAGAAATGTACAATACATTTGAAATTTGCATATGTGCATTATAATAAGGTGTCTAATGACAAACATGCCAAAATCTGTGCAATGCACCATAATCTAATATTACCCATAACCCCTTGCGCAACAAAAGATAGTTATCTTTTGACTTATGCAGTTCCAATGCTCACACATTGTCATACTCAAGAGGATTCAATTTTTCATCCCCAGTGAAGTACTTTTAGCATGGAGCAGCAGCATGCGATTCGTGATTCTAAAGTTTGAAGCCTCGCTTTTCTCTCGTGCACTTTGCTGTTCTAATGGGCAGTCAAACGCTCCTCACACAAGCTCAGGGCGACACTATCAGACGGGGCTCTCCAGGAGATGGCGGTGTGTGTGTGTGTGCGTGTGTGTGTTGAGAGGTCCCCAGGGAAGATGATAGCAGGCTCTTAAGTGAATGGCTTTTCTGATGGCGGAAGTGTTCGATTACTCTCCACAAGCCGAAAATCTCTGCATCTCCCATCACCAAAACACAACCAGCTCTGAGTGGAAATATACTTTAATATACTCTATAATGTTTCACTGTGGTTTTACTGTGAATTTACTGACCTTTGATGCAGATTTACTGTTATTTACAGCTGCACGTTGTGTTTTTCAAGACGTTTTGCACCTAAAGAAATGGATAATATTTTATGACAAATATTATGTACGACTCCAAGCATATTAGTGGCCTAGAAAATGTTTTATTCTATGTTCAGACACTTTTAGTGGCTAAATAAATTAGGGGTGACAAATACGCCTGTATATAGAGCATTTCTACTGTGATATTGGTGAACGAAGACTTTAAGTTCTGCGTGATGCTGCTTAAGTGTCACTATCATATTGACTGATAAAATTCCTGGTCTAATGGACAGGACTAAATTATTTAAAGGGATATTAAACAGGCTTCTGACTGAAATATGAAAGTAAATTTAAGAATTTTTAAGACCAAGTAAGAAAAATTTAAAGGGGTGGTTTACTGCTTTTTTTCTTTGCTTGATTGTGTTTATGGGGTGCAATATAACATGTCTTCGTGTTTCGTTTGTTAAAAAACGCCTTATTTTTCATATATTTCACCTTTATTGTAAGCCGCTTTCTCCTCTGTCATTTGAACGACCGGTTGACTTCCTGATTCTCTGAAACCACTCCCTCAGAAACAGGCAATGGGCTCAGATTGGTTAGTTGGGCCGGTGTGTTGTGATTGACTAAACTGCGTACTGCACATTGTCCGGAAACTTCACGCCCATCACCTTCACGGGCGACAGTCGCATGTGCTGCGGTCAAATATAAATAATGGAAGTTTGCTGTTGTGATAACATACAATTTTTTGAAGTTCGTACACGTTTGTCTTATACACACAAAATAGCATTGAACTAACTGGCTACTAAAACCAAACAGCGTTGGCTTGTGTTTACGTTCTTGATCAAATCGAAAAATTACATCATAAAGTATACATGGAAAATACATTTACAAAATTAGTACATAATTACAAATTCGGGTCCAAAATGTTTGTACGCGTTTGTCATAGACACACGAAATGGCATTTAACTAACTGGCTACTAAAGCCAGCGTTGGCATTTGTTTACATCCTTGATAAAACTAAAACATTACGTCTGAAATTATACATGCAAATACATTTAAAATGATTAAATCTTACTTACAGGTTGTGGCCCAACAACTGCTGCCTCTGGTTTTAAAGTTGGAACTGCTCCATGTTTTAGTAATAGTTTCTGTGTGAATCCGGCATTGAACTCTGAACTCTCTTGATTCTGGAAGCTGTCTTTCGTAAAATGCGCAGCACAGAGAGCTAGATTAGGATTGTAATTGTCAGGAACATAATCAAACATAAATTTTAACCATTGTTGACGAACTACAGCGTCCGTAGGAAGCCCGAACACAGAAGACCTGACAGCTGGGTGAAAATAACACCGTTTCGACGGCATGGCTACAACTCTCCACTATAACTCTTCCTCTTCGACACAGCCGCAGAACATGGCCTTGCCCCCTCTTTTGCATGTTCCGGAGGGAGGGGTTGATGCAAATGTATGGGTTTTTTACGTATGCAACCCGGGAAGTATCTCGTTGTAGTCCCATATGAGTCGGTTTTGTAGGCATTAAACTTCCTGATTTTTAAAAGACGATATCTCCGCTTACGTTGAACTTTCAGCGCAGCAACTTTGCAGATACTGTTCATGCACCAACAGCAACATTACACACTATTTAAAATGAAAAAAGTGAAATCGCAGTAAACCACCCCTTTATGGAATAAATTGAACAGAATGGGCGCTATCATAAACCTGATGCAATGCGACGGCAGGTGCATCACAAGTTTTTTGCTACAGTTATCATTTTCATGTCCAGCACCATGATGTTTAAATAGCAAATGCACTTGCACCTATCTGTTTGCCCATGGGTGTGCTGGTCTGGAAACAAGGTGTGTTCGGGTGTGTTCAGGTGCATTGTTGGCGCGTTGCTATTTTAAGGCAACTGAAAATGATTGCACCATTGACCATCTAAAACCTGGTCTAAAGTCTATGGTGTAGTATTTTTTCAAATTTCTTTATTTAAAGAGCACATTAGTAATATGCACCTATAGGTGGATGCACAACGGATCACAATGGATTAAATCCTATGACTTACCCCCAACAAATACAATGTTTTGTACTTTTTCAGTCCCCCCCCCCCAACTTGTTACACATTTGGTGCTGTCAATCAAAAATGACCGTCCTACAAAAATTGCTTATGTTTTTTGTTATGCTGTATTATTACCAAATATTGGAGCTTATACACCTTGGTTTTTGAGTGAACAAAAGCATAATTTGTGGAAGTTTTTGGCAGTCATGATCAGTCAGTTCCAAAATGAAATACACAACCCGTGCTAACTGAAGGAAAACAAGCTGCTAAAAAGAATGCATTCAAGATTAAGTGATAATTTTTTATTTAAAGAGCGCATTAGTAATATGTGCCTATAGGCAGGTGCACAACCAAATGTGTAATAAGTTGGCGGGAAAAAATCCTGAAAAAGTACAAAACATTGTCATTTTTGAGGGTAAGCCATAGGATTTAATCCAGTATGATGCAAGTACAAACATTTCAGGAAAAAGAAAAAAGCAGGTACGAAAAGTCACTGTCAAGTACATTTGAATACATTTCTAGCTGATCAGTAACCGATGTTTGGGAAAAGAAATGAAGTATGAGCATTAGCGCAATCGAAGATCATGATTGGCTATTTGCTTTTGTTAATCATAGGGAGCTATTTACGATAACGCTCAGCTTTTTACTGGACAAAAAACTGCATATCAGTATTTTAAGTTTGTTCTTTTGGACGACTTGCAATACACTAGCATAGAGATAATAGCTACAGACTACGAGACACAAAACTCCCATTTTTATGTAATAAGCATTTGAATTTACAGTAATACCAGTCTGAAAACATTTAAAATAATTACTGTTCACACACACACAGCTAGGCTCTAAAAAAAGCTTCACAGTCTTGGAAGTAAAGAGAAATTCCTCCACAAATGACGCCGCAGAGACCCTAAACTCATTTAATGTAAAATACATTTCACATTCTCTCTTTTTTTCCCTTGCATTCTTCTCCCCGGCGATCATCAGTCTTTCTCCTTACAGTCTATCTCTCTGCTTTGTGTCTTTCTTCTTTCTCTTTCCTGTTCTTTCTTTCTCTAAGTGTATGATTGCAGTGGACCCATGCTGAAAAGTCACATTACCCACGATGCCATGCTGAGAACATTCTGGGTCTGATAATTCACATGCTGTGAGTAAACAGCCTTTGTGTGTGCGTGCTAGAGAAGAAGATATAGGCCATTTTAGAAGGTTATGGATGATTATATGTTTAACCACAGTAGGGTACAAGTCATGGAGCTGCCGCACACACACACACGGCAGTGCAGATATTCCCTGCGCACTTGTGCTTCACACTGCGTGAGAGGAATTCTCACGGGGATCATAATGAGAGTGAAGGGAATGCTGGGAATGAACCTAAATCCCTCGGTTTATCACACGCCGCAGCCTCCGAATATAATGTATGTGGCTGTGTGCGTCTGACAGACAGAGAGAGCTGAGGTTAGTGCGCTTACATGCGGGACGAATAAAACAGCACGACAGAACATTGAAATGCAATGCACATATAGTGCATGTTAAAAGATTGCACTTCACTGACGACTGAATTTTTACATTGCAAGCTAATTTTATTACCGTAAATAAATTTTGTAGCCACCCTACACTCAAAAAAACAAAAAATCTGTAAAAATAGGGTTTGATGTACTGTATTAATATTAATTAATTTTGCATATTGATTTTTTTTAAACAGTTTTTACTTGTATTTTTTAATTTTGCACTGCATTGCATTGTGTTTTAGACTAGATTTAATGAAGATTTCCATGAAACTAATGGATAGTGTCCTTGCAGAAAATTACCAGTATATTTTTAAGTGTATGAACTGATAACATATCTATATGTAGCTATATTTTAGAACATATATATATATACATACATACATACATACATACACACATATATATATATATATACACACACACACAAATATACATATATATATATATATACATATACATACATATATATATATATATATATATATATATATATATGATATACATAAATAAATATGAAAAATAAAACAAAATTAAAATACTTACAATAATTATGTGTTGTATTATTGTATTAAAATAAAATGCCCATATATATATTTTTACATATATTTGGCCATATTTCTTTTATAATACATGTGTTTAAATATATAAAATAAACTAAATAATAAAATAATTAATTAAAATAAATTAAATAAAAATGTCCTACTAAATATTTAAAATATATCATATATTTCTATTTAAATTTTACAATTTTCTACAATATAATATAAATACATAATAACTGCCTAAATATATGAACTGAAGAAAATATTTAATATACTTTCTATTCTTTAAATATATAAAATGGGTGCATGTTTTTATTGTATGGGCTTTCAATGAGTGGCACAACAAGACAACTCTAATTGTAATCAGTGAAGGCGTCTCCACTGCATGTATGCCACATTGTTGATTATGTAATTTTGGATGTAATTTTGTTGCATCACCACTGGCAGTACAGATGCAGGCTTGATTACCACATCAAAACACACACTCACACACTCTCTCTCTCTCTCTCTCTCTCACACACACACACACACACACACACACACTCATCCCCCTCTGCTTCTGAAGATCTCTCTCACCTCAACCCAAATAATGTGAATTTAATAGAACCCATAATGTGGGTCAGAATCAAATCACTGGTTATTAATGTAATTGAATCTCACGCCAAGATTCAGCAGAGATGCCATGAAACCAGAGGAGACATTTTATCCATTTAAATAATTAAAACTTCATATTAACGACATTGTCAGGGCGTTGTGAGTGTGTGCTAGCAAGAGTGTGTGTGAAATGAGAAGATATTATTGTGTATAGGTGAGATTTAGTTGTCTGTCACCTTTCATTCTTGTCTTTTTTAATATCAAGGCTCGTCTTTTTCTCTCCCTCTCAATCTTGTCTGCTGGTAATATATTTCATCCCTACTTCATTTAATTCTTTATCAGTAAAATTTCTCTGAGGTTCAGGCTGATATTTTTCTGGTACACTGATATTGACATCTGTGATATTTGATTTGAAATATTCACAGGCATTTGTGCATCTCAGTTTGAACTTTTTAAGAAACATTCAGTCTCACAAAGACTAGAAAACACAACTTTGCATGCATGATAGACGTATTTCTGAACAGAAGGTGTTTATGCAAAAATAAAAGTGTGTTCAATTGTTAGTCCGTTTATTGTACGATAATAATATTTAAGATTATTTTAATTTTAATGACCAAAAAAAGTGGCTGTGTCCCAGATTTTCACAGTTTTAACCCAAACTGTAGTCTTGACATCATTTAAGACTGTTATTTTAAGAAACCATTCAAAATCAATATAATATATGCAATATTGTATTCAGTAATGACACATTTAACTGATCAAAAGTGACAATAAAGACTTTTATAATGTACTTCAAATTAATGCTGTTTCTTTTAAACTTTCTATTCATCAAAAAATCCTGAGAAAAATCAGTTTTTTTTGAAAACATCTGTTTTCAACATTGATAATAATAAGAAATGTTTCTTGAGCAACAAATTAACATATTCAAATGATTTCTGAAGGATCATGTGACACTGAAGACTGGCGTAATGATGCTGAAAATTCAGCTTTGATCACAGGAATAAATTACATTTCAAAATATATACAAACAAAAAGCTATTATTATTAAAAAGTATTATTATTATTATTATTAAAAATATTATTATTTAAAATTGCAATAATATTTTACTTATATTTATATTTAATTTTTTAACTATTTTTGATCAAATAAAAAAAATAAAAACAAAAAAAATCTTACTCACCCTAAACTAGTAGTGTGTGTGTGTTTTTTTTATATGTATCAATTTTTACGTTTATTACATCAGTTTATTACGTATCAACCTTTAGCCTTAATTTTGTATTATTGAAACTTTTAGCTTAATATACCATAATGTTTATTTAATGTTTATCAGTTCTTTTTGTTCGTAGAAAATCACAAAATTTGAAAAATGAAAAAATTAAAATTTTAAATTGCATTCAGACCATGTTTCGGTGAACAGCAAATGTTTATAAAATAAACGTCAAATAACGTGTAATATTTAGTTTGGCATCCTGAACAAGACATTAAGCACTGATAATGAATACAAATTTTGTTAACAATTGCATATTTGTAGGTCTATAAACACTGAATATTGTTGAGTCTTAGATTTGGGCTTCAGCATCAGAACATTTTGACTCTCTGACTCGGGATCTGTGTTTGGATATCAGTCTGTCCAACATCGCTCCAAACGGTTTGGAATGATTTGTTTGGTAAACCAATTTGTGAAATGGAATGCAGGGTCAGTCTTTGGAGAGCAGGTTTGTTGTTTTAGGGTTGTGTTTAAATGAGTTTGCCTCCGACAGCTGTTCCTCATGGCCCGTGTTCCTTTTGATCCAGGAGTGCCTGGATTTGTCTGATTGGAAAGGGAACATGATGGTCCAAACTGATTAATTCCTCTACTCGAGTCTGGACTGGGATGTGGGCATGCTTTATCAAAGCAGAAGCCGCACAGGAGCCGTTACGAGAGCAAGTGCGTGTGATTGAGCGTGTGTGTGTGTGTGTGGCGCTGAAGCCTGAAGGCATTGTCAGGATACATCAACAAGAGGTAGAGGAAACACCGCTGGCACCTTTGCCATAAAATGTGTACATATAAATAAATTAAGAAAACGACAAATGAACTAACAGGTCTCAGGGTCGGTACAGGAATTCAACTATGCAAAAGTGTGTGTTGAAGTGTCAAGGACATCTGTGAAGATCCTGTATGTGTGTGTGTGCCGGTGATGCTTTATGCTTTATATACGTCTCAGGAGTTTATATGTGCAGTTGGGGGTTGTGTGTGATGTACTGAGCTACAAAATGAAAGCGTAAAAGCGAAAGAGAGACAGATTTGCCGAACAGATGAAGAGAACTGGAAGTTCTTCATTTCTTCGGGCCAGTTGGAAGCATGTAGAAGAGACACCAACACAATTTTTCTGTCATGCTGGTGACTTCCCATTGACTTTTATTTTTATACTGAGCTAATGGTACTTTGGTAACACTTTACAGGGGTTTTATATGCTAATGTACAGTCGGTGGTCATTATCGCAAAAAAGCACTTATATCAGGTCTTACAGCATCATAAAGGGGTTTATTTTTTATGATAATGATCATCTGGCTGAACATTATCTGGCTTATTGAATGACAACTTACTGAATGAATAAATAAATAAATAAATGCATGTTTTTGTAATATTGATTCGAGCTTCAATGATTGTATTATTTTACTTGTAGAGACTGCAGAGCGAACACGAGCACGGCTATGCAGGAACACATGTTTCCGGGATAATTGGTGAGTTATACAATGTTGCCATGGGCAACGATTATTATTCACAAATACATGTTGAACGCCACAATTGACTAATCAGAATGAATAATGCTTTTGCAGCATTTATTAATCTTCATAATTTTTACAAGCACTAATATATTTTAAAGCAATAGTTCAACGAAGATGAAAATTAGCTGACAATGTACTCACCCTCAGGCCAACCAAGATGTAGATTAGTTTATTTTTTCATCAGATTTGGAGAAATTTAGCATTGCATCACTTTCTCAGCAATGGATCATCTGCGGTGAATGGGTGCCGTCAGAATGAGAGTCAAATCAGCTGAAAAAAACATCATAATATATGTTTGAACAGTTCAATATCACAATATTGAACTGTTTTTGATTGTAAACAGTGCTTGATTTGTGCATATTTCTCTCCTGATTCAGATTTTTTCACTGGAGAAAGAAATATGAATTAAGGACTCATATTTTAACCGAAAGCTATGGTTTAAAGTCAAAACCATCTTAATAATGGATTTGTTTCTTACAAACATACAGATTTTCACTTTACAAAATGTTAAGTGCTGGATTGGAGTGGTGTGGATTACTTGTGGATTAATGTGATGTTTTTATCAGCTGTTTGGACTCTCATTCTGACGGCACCCATTCACTGCAGAGGATCCATTGGTGAGCAAGTGATGTAATGCTACATTTCTGCAAATCTGATGAAGAAACAAACTCATTACATCTTGGATGTCCTGAGGGTGAGTAAATTTTCATTTCTGGGTGAACTATTCCGTTAACATTAAAAAGATAACTTAGCTATTAAAAAGCTAAAAGCTATTAGTTGATGCACAATGAACTAGCATCATCAATAGTGTATCTTTAAGTTAACATAAGTTAGATAAATACAGTGGGGCAAAAAAGTATTTAGTCAGCCACCAATTGTGCAAGTTCCCCCACTTAAAAAGATGAGAGAGGCCTGTAATTTTCATCATGGGTATACCTGAACTATGAGAGACAAAATGAGAAGAAAAAAAATCCAGAAAATCACTTTGCAGGATTTTTAAAGAATTTATTTGCAAATTATGGTGGAAAATAAGTATTTGGTCAATAACAAAATTTCATCTCAATACTTTGTTATATACCCTTTGTTGGCAATGACAGAGGTCAAACGTTTTCTGTAAGTCTTCACAAGGTTTTCACACACTGTTGCTGGTATTTTGGCCCATTCCTCCATGCAGATCTCCTCTAGAGCAGTAATGTTTTGGGGCTGTCGCTGGGCAACACGGACTCCAAAGATTTTCGATGGGGTTGAGATCTGGAGACTGGCTAGGCCACTCTAGGACCTTGAAATGCTTCTTACGAAGCCACTCCTTCGCTGTTCGGGCGGTGTGTTTGGGATCATTGTCATGCTGAAAGACCCAGCCACGTTTCATCTTCAATGCCCTTGCTGATGGAAGGAGGTTTTCACTCAAAATCTCACGATACATGGCCCCATTCATTCTTTCGTTTACACGGATCAGTCGTCCTGGTCCCTTTGCAGAACAGCCCCAAAGCATGATGTTTCCACCCCCATGCTTCACAGTAGGTATGGTGTTCTTTGGATGCAACTCAGCATTCTTTCTCCTCCAAACACGACAAGTTGAGTTTTTACCAAAAAGTTCTATTTTGGTTTCATCTGACCATATGACATTCTCCCAATGCTCTCTAGCAAACTTCAGATGGGCCGGACATGTACTGGCTTAAGCAGGGGGAAACGTCTGGCACTGCAGGATTTGAGTCCCTGGCGGCGCAGTGTGTTTCTGATGGTAGCCTTTGTTACTTTGGTCCCAGCTCTCTGCAGGTCATTCACTAGGTCCCCCCGTGTGGTTCTGGGATTTTTGCTCACAGTTCTTGTGATCATTTTGACCCCACGGGGTGAGATCTTGTGTGGAGCCCCAGATCGAGAGAGATTATCAGTGGTCTTGTATGTCTTCCATTTTCTAATAATTGCTCCCACAGTTGATTTCTTCACACCAAGCTGCTTACCTATTGCAGATTCAGTCTTCCCAGACTGGTGCAGGTCTACAATTTTGTTTCTGGTGTCCTTTGACAGCTCTTTGGTCTTGGCCATGGTGGAGTTTGGAGTTGGACTGTTTGAGGTTGTGGACAGGTGTCTTTTATACTGATAATGAGTTCAAACAGATGCCATTAATACAGGTAACGAGTGGAGGACAGAGGAGCCTCTTAAAGAAGAAGTTACAGGTCTGTGAGAGCCAGAAATCTTGCTTGTTTGTAGGTGACCAAATACTTATTTTACAGAGGAATTTACCAATTAATTCTTTAAAAATCCTACAATGTGATTTTCTGGATTTTTTTCTCATTTTGTCTCTCATAGTTGAGGTATACCTATGATAAAAATTACAGGCCTCTCTCATCTTTTTAAGTGGGAGAACTTGCACAATTGGTGGCTGACTAAATACTTTTTTGCCCCACTGTAAATGCTCCAAATATTTTTATTGTTGGCTAATTATAACTAATGCTTTATCTAATGTTATATATATATATATATATATATATATATATATATATATATATATATATATATATATATATATATATATATATATATATATATATATATATATATATATACACACAGGTGCATCTCAATAAATTAGAATGTCGTGGAAAAGTTTGTGAAACTCGTGTATTAAATAAATTCACTGCACACAGACTGAAGTAGTTTAAGTCTTTGGTTCTTTTAATTGTGATGATTTTGGCTCACATTTAACAAAAACTCACCAATTCACTTTCTCAACAAATTAGAATATGGTGACTTGCCAATCAGCTAATCAACTCAAAACACCTGCAAAGGTTTCCTGAGCCTTCAAAATGGTCTCTCAGGTTGGTTCACTAGGCTACACAATCATGGGGAAGACTGCTGATCTGACAGTTGTCCAGAAGACAATCATTGACACCCTTCACAAGGAGGGTAAGCCACAAACATTCATTGCCAAAGAAGCTGGCTGTTCACAGAGTGCTGTATCCAAGCATGTTAACAGAAAGGAAAAAGTGTGGAAGAAAAAGATGCACAACCAACCGAGAGAACCTCAGCCTTATGAGGATTGTCAAGCAAAATCGATTCAATTTGGGTGAACTTCACAAGGAATGGACTGAGGCTGGGGTCAAGGCATCAAGAGCCACCACACACAGACGTGTCAAGGAATTTGGCTACAGTTGTAATATTCCTCTTGTTAAGCCACTCCTGAACCACAGACAACGTCAGAGGCGTCTTACCTGGGCTAAGGAGAAGAAGAACTGGACTGTTGCCCAGTGGTCCAAAGTCCTCTTTTCAGATGAGAGCAAGTTTTGCATTTCATTTGGAAGCCAAGGTCCTAGAGTCTGGAGGAAGGGTGGAGAAGCTCATAGCCCAAGTTGCTTGAAGTCCAGTGTTAAGTTTCCACAGTCTGTGATGATTTGGGGTGCAATGTCATCTGCTGGTGTTGGTCCATTGTGTTTTTTGAAAACCAAAGTCACTGCACCCGTTTACCAAGAAATTTTGGAGCACTTCATGCTTCCTTCTGCTGACCAGCTTTTTAAAGATGCTGATTTCATTTTCCAGCAGGATTTGGCACCTGCCCACACTGCCAAAAGCACCAAAAGTTTATTAAATGACCATGGTGTTGGTGTTCTTGACTGGCCAGAAAACTCACCAGACCTGATTGTCAAGAGGAAAATGAGAAACAAGAGACCAAAAAATGCAGATGAGCTGAAAGCCACTGTCAAAGAAACCTGGGCTTCCGTATCACCTCAGTAGTGCCACAAACTGATCACCTCCATGCCACGCCGAATTGAGGCAGTAATTAAAGCAAAAGGAGCCCCTACTGAGTATTGAGTACATATACAGTAAATGAACATACTTTTCCTAAAAATGTTTTTTTTATTTTTTTATTGGTCTTTTAAAGTATTCTAATTTGTTGAGATAGTGAATTGGTGGGTTTTTGTTAAATGTGAGCCAAAATCATCACAATTAAAAGAACCAAAGACTTAAACTACTTCAGTCTGTGTGCATTGAATGTATTTAATACACGAGTTTCACAATTTGAGTTGAATTACTGAAATAAATGAACTTTTAATTTATTGAGATGCACCTGTGTATAATATATATATATATAAATAAACTATCTCTCACTGAAATCTTTTAGATAATTATTGAGTATGTTTATGAAGCCGTTTCTGTCATGGGGACCATCAGCTGATTCCACAATGTAAGTGATTTCAGGTTTTACTGTCTTTGTGGGAACATCTGTTCCCCACAGTGAAGACAAAACCTTACACACACACACACACACACACACACACACACACACTCTCACTCACTCACTACGTGTGTTCTATATGTGATTGTGAGCTTGGAAGTGGAGAGAAAGAATGTGTGTGTGTTTGATCAAGCGAAAGAGAATTCATTATAGAGGAAATCTTCTCCTGCAAATAAAGCTTTAATTGAGAAGTCTGATAAAATATTAATGTGCAGCATTATTAACCTCAGTAAGTCTCAGTAAGATCAAAACGAGCAGAAAAAGGACAGCCAGTGAGAGTGAGAGACCTACTGCACATATCCTGCACGAAACTCATGAATTTAATTCTTAATTACTCAAACTTCACTGTTCCAACTCTTGAATATCTAAATAATTGTGAAAAATTTCCTCTTAACTTGTAAGTTAAAACTTCAAGATAAAAAAAGTTTCACAAAGTTAGGTGCATGTATTGTAGAAGGCCAGATGCAGGTAATAGTTGTACAAGCTAGATTTTTACATTTTCTGTGCAGATTTTGGTTGGTATATATTAGGGGTGTCCCCGAATAGTCGACAATTGGATGCTTCGATTCGAGGAGCCTGATTCGACTCCCAATCTCACAGTCGAATATTCGCGGGGTGTTATGATCATGCCATTTTGGCTATATGGGGGTGCTCAGTGTCTGATTTCACATGGAACTACCGTTTTCTCCCAATAGGTTAATATACAGCCTATTATGATAATGCTGTAAATAGGAATCTGAAAAGAAAGAAGCTTTAAATAAATATGTTAACGTGCGTGAATAAATCCAACTTCCCCTATAGATTAAAGTTTCGCTTTCTAATCCGTCACCGACAGAGGAGCATTCTTGGCGGCAGGGATTTAAATCTTTAACCTGACTCAAACTGACACAGGCAGAGTGGAAGACTTCATTTTTTTCCCTATCAGGTAGGGTACAACAAGTGATTTCAAAACGTTTCAGTCGGTTTATTTATATCGTGTATATATTATTTATATCGCTGTAGTAAAGCGCTTCATTATACATACGGTGATTATCTCTTCAGCGCGCGGTGGGAGCAACAACAATGCAGAATATTAATAACTATGACTGGCACTTTCATATACATAGCATATAATGAGACTATTGTATGACTATTATAATAAAAAGCTGCGATTTTTTTTTTTTAGTGTTTAGTTGTGTTTTTGCATGTTATTGCGTGAAGAACGCGCCCACAAAAGGAGTTCATTCAGAGTCGCGCAGACGCATTCATGTGCATTCGGGGCGTTTTGTGCAGATAGCCTATAAATTGTAATTAACGTTATGTTATGTAAATAACGAAGCATATTCTATGTGAGATAAATGAGTTAAATTCCATTGATTAAAAACTATCATATACTTCATTCTACTGGTCATCTTCAGCACGCGCAGCTCAAAACAGAAATGCAGAACGTTATAACTATGATCATATACATAATGTTATTATGAGAGCACTATTGAAAAAAAAAAAAAATGTTGTGAATTCTTAAGGGTTTTGCTGACGTTTAATGTTAACTATCTTTTAATCAAAACATAAAACATTATTTACCCCGTTTGTATCTGCGAGGCGTCCGTTACACATTTTCCCTGTGTATTTATGACTGTCGAATCTCTGACTTGACTCTTGGTAATGTATTTTGCCCCGCCCCCAAATATATGATTCGACTGTCAGTCGACTATCGGCATGATTCGAAAATTCCGATTCGACTATGAAAATCCTTAGTCGGGGGCACCCCTAGTATATATGCTGGGTAGTAACTGATTACTTGTAATCTGGATTATGTAATCAGATTCCAAAAACAAAGTACTTGTAATTAGATTATATTACATTTTTAAAATATTCATAATCAGACTACAGTTACTGTTTCAGTGATTACATGATTATTCACAAAGTAACCATTAATTATTCATAATTTATTAATTCTCCCTAATTATTTTTTACATTTTCTTATCCAAAATAACCTACTTGTAATATACATCTTGTCATCTTTTTATATCAACATGGTACAAGATTATCCTATTTAATTCAATGTGATAAACAAGGTGGGTCAAAAGTAATCTAAAAGTAATCAAAAAGTAGTCTGATTATATACATAAAAAGTGTAATGCAATGGATAACTAACTTCAATTTATGTCATCTAATTTGAAATCAGTAATGGACTACAATTTGCAAGTAATATAAAATTTATTCATTCAAAAATAACCTGAATTAGCATTCTAAGCTATAGCCCTCCACATGTGTGATGCAAGGTGACAGCGACAGGCTCGGGTCATTTCTTAAAATGTTTACGGCCTGCATTTGTTTCATTAGCATTCAAAAGCTGTTATGAAGTCTCGCTGGAAGGCCGGGTGCATCCAGGCAGAAGCTGATTATATGCATACTATAGGTACGTATGTGACAACATCACTCGCCAGTGCATTCTAATGCGGATTATTCATTGAAAATTTAGAAGGAATAGCATGAAGTCATCAGCATAATTCATTTTCCAGGTGACTGTATGTGGGAAATTCATCTTTGAGGGGTTACAAATCCTTTTCCCGCAAACATTGCTCTTGTAATTTGTCTTAATCAGAATCACATCCTACTCGCAAACAGTTAGCATCACGAAATGAAAGCCGTTTATACCCGGAGGTTGTTAGCAATACACATTTGCAGCGCATGTTTAGTGTTTCAGTGGTGGTTTGGTCCGCTTATATTATATATGATCAGTTATTGTGTTTTTTTTTTTTTTTTTGTCTGTTTAGATCTATAGATGCTTTTTTTGCTCTCTATGTGTTTATATTGTTTTCATATCTGTATTTGCTAAAGCTATATAATTATATACATTATGTAATTAGACATAACCAAACTGTTATGGTTTTGGTATACTGTTATACATTTGGGTATTGTTTGGTAACTGTCACAGATTCATATTGGGTTCTGTAAGATTTTACGAGCTATTTTCTGATCTTTTTTTGTCTTTGTATTTTTCTTTCATATAAAACGGTAAAAAGAGGGACATGTCATTCAGGACATACAGATGGGGGGTGGTGGACAGCAATCAGATGAATATGAGACTGAGCGAGTGTGTTATTATGGGCAGTCGGGAGCCAAACCCTGCAGGGACCGAGTTTAATCACCATCAGAGATGGAGTGTGTCTTAATGCGTGTGCTGTGTTTGTGGGGTGGACAGATAGGGAACGTCTTGATATATATTTGCATCAGAGTACAATTAGTACATACAGGGACACTGTGTGTGTGTGGGTGTGGGGCTGGCATCGCAAATGGATGGCAGAAGGACAAGACTGCTCCACCTTCTCAAGGACAAACGGAGATTAACGACCATCAGTCCCCGTACCCTCACCCCCTATGGTCTCAATCACACACACACACACACACACACACTCATCCAAAGCGAGATTAAAAAGATTACAAACAACACCAATATATCAACTAAGTTTCACCCTCTGTACCCATTATTAAAGGAAATTATTACAATATTTTATGAGTTTCGTTTTGCTTGGCTGTGCTGCAAAGTAAATAACATTTGCATAACATTACATCATAATGTTACTGGTATATCCACCCATTTCTTTTTACTATTATCAGTAGCTGGGTTTCCATCACCCTGTTTTAATGCGCATTTTGAAGTATCGCATGAGAAACGAGTGATGGAAACGCAAAATTTCAAATAAAAATCCCTTAATTCGCAAAAAAGTTTTTACGCTCGCTTGAGGTGGTTTTTGACTTGTGCGAAAAAGGGTAAATGCGAATAATGGGAGATGGAAATGCATTTTGTGAATAAATTCCTCCAAGCGCATCAAAAAAGTCATGTGACTTTGCGCTATGAGATGGGATAACTTGACTAGCAACGGACTGATCTCGTTCCACAGCATCTGAAATGTTGTTATGGTCGTTCTGAAATGCCTGAGCAAAGTCTGTCATCAAAGTATTACTGTATAATTGTCTTACACGACTGTGTTCCCAAACAACAGCATTCACCTCCGAAAGCAATTACAGCATTTATTGTGTTTCGTCTGCTCGCTCTGAGGCACAATTAATTGTTCCTATATGAAAATTATTATATTCAGTAGCTTATCCTTGTTTTCTATAGGCTGTTTAGTGCCAGTTTACCAGGAATTGACGATTTTGTTCTCTTTGACTCGTTGGATGGAAATGGTGCTCGTTCGCAAATGTTTTATGCGATATTCCAAATCTGCGCATAAGTTAAATTCGCAACTCTGGATGGAAACCCGGCTAGTGTTGAAAACAGTTGTGCCTCATTTTTTGGTGAAAACATGATTCTTTTTTTTTTGATGAATCTAAAGTTCAAAAGGACAGCATTTATTTGATATGTTTGAAATATATATATTTTTTTTTACAGTTTTTACTGTCACTTTTGATCAATTTAATGCAAACTTCTTGAATATTAATTTTTTTTTTTTTAAACCTTACTGACCTCAAATGTGCATCTTTGTCATTTAATTTTTCTGATGCAAAGTTTAAATCCTTTAATCAAATTATTTAAAAACCCCAACAAGAACATGTTTTCTTTATGCCGAGTTCACACTGCACGATTTTAGCCCGATTTTTCACTCGCCGACAGGTTTTGATAAATCGCCGACAAATGCCCGACATAGGAGGCAAATCGGAGCTCGTTCACGCGAGTGACAATCGCGCAGTGTGAATTACCAAAGACGCGATCTGAGAGAATCGCCGACACGTCGCCGACGCCCGCGAAATATTTGGCATGCTAAATATCTGGAGCTGTCGGCGATTCACAATCACGCTGTGTGCAATGATTTCTGACTGAAAACTACATCACGATGACCTTCAGCCAATGAGAGACAAAGATACAGGGCAGAGGGAAGCTCAGTGAGGAGTTATAGACCATATCAGTATTTTAATATGTACAATTATATCATACAGAAACAAGCACAAACGCTTGACCAGCCGCAACATCAGCATAACAGTTACTGCAAAATTATTATTTACCACTCTTTGCAGAACACAATCCCTGTTCCCTGCATCTCCCAACTGCATAATCTGTTTTTGTTTTTGTAGCTGGAAATCAGCGCACAGACAATTTGCAGGCTATATTTTTTTAATACTTCCAGTCTTCCTGGAGAACAACGGTCTGACGCACGCAGGTTCTCGCGTTATTTCCTTATCACTTCTCGCGTGTGTTTTGTTGTGAAACGTAGTTTGCGGATCAGACAGAGTTGTCGGCGATTCTTTGTGAAATCGTGCAATGTGAAAGCCCCTGTCGGCGATCCATCGTGCAATGTGAACACAGCAGCGACTGAATGCTACCCCAGATAGTCACGCAGTGTGAAAACAACAGCGATCCGACGAGTTTGAAAATCGTGCAGTGTGAACTCTGCATTACTGTTTCGACTGTTTTGGGTACAATAAATATTAACATAAAAGAATACACAGTCCAAAAAGTATTTGCACGTCTACAAAGTGGATACCGGAAAATGCATTTTGTTACTCTGAATAATAATAATAATAATAATAATAATAATCTGTTTTGCAATATATACTGTAAGTTTTTTCCAACATATTTTGGATAGGATATGCGTGTGTGTGTGTGTGTGTGCCTTTCTATATTGCTAAGGCACACACACACACACACACATACAGCTATTATCAATGTAATTCGTGAAACATTAGCAACAAATATTCAGTGTAAAATCATTCATAAAGCCGTTCTTACTTTCGATTCAAACTTAAATTACATTATAATATTTTTTACAATTTATGTAACAATTTAAATTTGTTCTTTATGAGTTGCAAGCACTGTTACTGTAGTATATATTTCCTGCACGGACTTAACATCCACTCGCCATATATGCATGTATAGGGTATAAAATATGTCCCATTTCACATTTCCCATTTTGCTCTTCACAGCAAATTGTCGAAGCACAGCCATGCATGTGAGGAGAGAATATTAAATGAGGGGACTCCCTTGTGAGGTAGACTGACTTCTTGTGTGTGTGTGTGTGTGTGTGTGTGTGTGTGTGTCTACCAGGACTTCATGTATGTCTGAAATGCACTAAACATCACAGCCTATTTGGCATTGTCCTCACCTACTTTCTGAACTTTATTAACAGAGGGAGAGACGACCTCTGGACCGTGACGCCACTGAATTCATTTCACTTAAACAAAGACCCGAGCTCATCATCATTCTGAAATGAGCCCTGAGAGAAACTCTGGATGAGCTTCTGGAATTATAAAGAGACCGGAATAATCTTGACCCGCTGCATTTCAGCGCTTGTATAGTAAAATGAATAAGGGTTCAAAGGATGTGACATGAATGACGGGGACAGGGGACCAGACTGTGACGTCAGTAGAAGAAGGTTTCATTCCTGTTCCTAAAATACCTCTGTTTATTTACTCTAGCAGACTTCCCTTAGACTTATATTGAAGTTTACTTAGTTCTTGGCCCTTGTACTTTCAGCTTCACAGCATCTGTAGAGCTCGGCGCTGTGCTCCTGCTTTGAGACATTATTCACAGCTAAAATATCCTCGCTGCATGCTGCTGCTCTGACTAATCAGGGGATTCTTGATTTGGCTCTAACAACACAGAGAAAAAAAAAGGTTTTAAGAGCAGATTTGAGAAAGTAGTTGAGCATTGTGCAAAGTCTGGTGACTGCATTTCTATTCAGTTCTTTAAAACTTAAACGAGTCCTAATTTGCAGTCTATCAATCTAAAATAATATGCAAGATTAAGGGTGAATCCCATTTCTCTGTCTTACCCCTTCCCCTTCGTCTTACCCCTAGCCCTTGTCCCTCAAAACCGAGTGGTAAGCGCTAGGGGTGAAAACATACCCCTATGAAATGAGACACCACTTGGTTACGGTTACGTCATCCTACACCGTCGCTAGCTGGCTGCTACGTCACCAGAGCCGACAAGTGTTGATCACAAACTATGGATCATTTTACAAACTTGTTAAAACTGTAGACATGCATGGAGTCCATTCAAGGCTAGTCTGCAGGACTGTTGTGCAAATCAGCAATGTAACGTTAGCGTAGCAAACTAGCGATTTTTTTAAAATGTTTCAGTTAAGAACATGGTTGCAAATATCAACCTGATCTCAGAGAATTCCGTGTAATGTTCACGGACTTAATTAACCCCGAATCTGTGGTGGCATCACGGAATCGCTGAAAATTTCTTGATGGGCTCACAGAAGGCATCAGCCATGGTCCATGCACGGATTCACTGGTTAGAATAGTAGAGCATGGCGCTAGCAACGCCAAGATCGTGGGTTCGATTCCCAGGGAAAGCAAGAGCTGATCAAATGTAAAAACTGTAACTTGAATGCAATGTAAGTCGCTTTGGATAAAAGCGTCTGCTAAATGCATAAATGTAAATGTACCTGACCCCACCCCTACCCTAAACCTACCCAGTTCTGAACAATAATGATGACGATAAATTCCCCAGTATCGCATCGTCATATTGATGCTAAGGGTTTCCGTGCATGGAGCACGGCTGATGCCTGTCACTGACTTACATTGGTATCACTTCTGTGAGCCCATCACAGAATTTTCGGCGATTCCGTGATGCCACCACAGATTCGGAGGTTAATTAAGTCCGTGAACATTACACGGAATTCTGTGAGATCATGTTGCAAATATATATGTACAGGACTGTCTAGAGCACAAAACAAGACTGTCGTAATTTTTAAATAAATTATTTAAGCCGAAAATACTTTAATACTTGATGATCTGGCCGCCATTGTTGCCGGTTGCGCAGTGCGTTCTGTGTACCCCTTGGTTTCAAGTAAGCTCGTGAAAATGCTTGGTTTTAAGGGGTATCTACCCCTTCCCCTTAGCCCTACCCCTCGATCAAAACGAGAATTGGGATAGCCCTTACTCTCACGTGAACGCGCAAAACTAAGGGGAAGGGGTAAGGCAGAGAAATGGGATTCACCCTAAGATTAGCATGCCTCATATAATAGCACACTAAAGTCTCTGAAATATATTATTTTGCTGGTGGAGAAAGCAGGCATCTTTGTTTATATTGCCCACAACTATAGATGCACTATAGATACTGCAACAGTTCTCTTTCAAATGTGATTTCAAAGTAACCACAACAGTTTGTTTGTGCACGAACCTAAAAATTAAGTCAATTTTAAGAAACTGAATGTTGCTAAACTGCAAATGCTTACTTATAAATGCAAACAGTATGTGACAAGAAGACAATGTCACAATTTATATTTATATCATATATATATATAAGTGCAATTACGTATGAACTCAGACTTGACATGCAGTCATGTAAACTTTTACCTGAACTAACATTTTGGACATCATGTCTAACATAAAATATCTACTAAGACTACAAAGTGGACTCGGACACAACACACATATTTACATATATGTTGCTATTATTACTGTAATTTATGTAACATCACCAACAAATTATTATGTTTTTTTTTTTTTTAATGAACAATTAAAGTAAATTTTGATCTATATATGCGGAAATATTTATTTCAGTTAATTTTTATTTTAAGTAATGAAAATTATTATTATTATTATAATTTTTTTTACAGTTTTAGTTTGTTAACTATAATAATCCTGGTTGCAAGCAACACATAAACTGCAAAATTCATAGTAGATGTTTTAATAGTGACTAATTCTGCTTTGCAAGTTCTTAAAAGCGTGAAATGGACTCCTTTCTTCCCCTGTCTGACTTCCCAGGAGTCCTGCACAAGCGTACGAACTGCCATTGAGATGAATGGGATCGCTTCCCACAGGTATTAAATATATATATATATATTAATATATAATATATTAATATACTGTATATATATAATATTATAGACTTTCTTAGGCCCTGTTCCAATACAATACATATTGTCATTAAATATCTAGCAAAAGCCAGGATATAATAGGCAACTATACTTAATAAATTACTAGTGGATTTTGCAAAGTAATTAGATAAAATGCATTCAAAATCAAAATAATAAATCATAAGGTGTCACTTGATTTTTCATATGATGTTCTCTCCACTTCAGTTCCTGCCATCTGCTCAGATAAGTGTGTGTGTGCGCATATGGAAAAATTAGCAAGCATGTACAGTATGTGTGCGCAGGTCCACTCAGATTTGAGTGAGACCACAGGTGACAGACTGTCTCATCGCATCATCGCTGTGGATGTTATGACCTCAGTGGGCCAACCATAAAAAACCTAAAGCGTTGACTCAAGGCCCATGAGCCTTCAAATGGCCACACTGTGAAACGTGAGAAGCCCTTTTCCCACCTCGATTGAAACACATCACTCACCCTCGTTTTCTCTTAGCTGAAGCGTATGAAGGTCTGAGTTAAGACATCCCTGTCTCTTTAGCTGCTTTGCTACGAGGTGTTTTTATCCTATGAAGGAGAACCTGAAATCATTCAAATTAGGGCTGTCAATCATTTGCAAATTTTAATTGTATTAATTACATGGCATGGCATTTAATTAATCAAATTAATCACATTTTTGCTGAGAAAAGCCCTAAAATGAAAATTAAGCATTGAAAGCTTTACAAAAAGTGACTTTGGAAGTCAATAGCTATATTGAGACTATACTGCAGCATAATATGTTTACAGTGCATGTTTTCTTTATATTGACCTACTACATTTGCTAAATCTGCAGTATTTAATTGAACACATTGCACAGAATACGGTTTCCCACAATGCAGTGTGCAATGCAATTCTTGCATTTCCATTAGGATGAACCTGAAGTAATATCAGTTGCAATGTTGACATCTTTTGACTCATTTGATCAGACTGGCAAAAGTTAAGACATTTGTGCATACAATTTCATTACAATATCAAAAAGCTATTTTATTATTATTATTATTTTAAATATGATAACTGGACATTACTCGCTGAATGAAACATGCAGGTCATGTGACAGTGTAGCATACTATTGTCTAAAAATGTTTAATGTGGAATAATACCAACTGCTTTACTCGGTATATTATTGTACATACGTTTGGTGATGTGGGTTCAAAATGAATAAATAAATAAATAAAAATAATAAAATAAAATAAAACAATGTAAATTATGCCTTTATGTAAATTATATAAGTATTAAATAATAATCTTTATATACAATACAAATGAATGAAGAGTTATTATAGCTAATACTAAATACTAATACTAAAACCCAAACTAAAATTAAACCATTAAAAAATTAATTACTTAAAAAAAGGTTAACTGAAATGAAATATTTTTTTCTTTATTAGGCAACATTTCTCATTTTAATTTAGTTTTACTTGATGTACTAAAATAAACTACAACTGAAAGAAAACTAAATAAAAACTTAATAGACATATTAAAAACAAAAAATAAAAACGACTAAAAACGAAACTAAATTACTAAAACATTAGCTAAAATGATTCAAAACTATTTCAAAATATTAATTTAAAAAAATTGTATTTCAATGATACTATATAACACTGCATTATATTAATAAATTAAATAAATGAATAATTATTTTTAGATAAAAAACATCTTTAGAAAATAGAGATATTATCTAATAATATCTCAAATATATCTTAAAATATTTTTAAACTGTATTTAGATATAACTTTTCAGTATTGTAATTCAATATTAATTAATTAAATTAGCAACCCTAATTAAATTGTGTTTTATGTGTGTGTGTTAGAAGCGTTAATGTGGTTGCATTCGGGATTTCTCACCACAAGGTCAGACAAATGGGCAAAAGCACTGTGTGTGTCTGCGTGTGCGTGTGCGTGTGCGTGAACACATATGCATTGTGAGGGAGTGTCTGCATGCTCTATGGAGAATTCTTCTTTCTTCTCCAGATGTTGTGTGTGTGTCGTATGATTCAAGATGCAGCTAGGAAGGCTTTATGGAACAAAATTATCTATTGTCTTTCTAAGCTAAACGATGTATAGACCAATCCATTTCACTCACAGACACATTAACATGCATAGGAAATCACCTTTATGTGCCTGTCTCTCTCTCTTTCTCTGTCACTCTCTATCGCTCTCAAGCAAGCCTTTGTGACTCACATTTTTTAAATCGCACACTGGATGAGATCTAGATGTGACATTTTTATGGAATACACAAGAACAAAGGAAGGATTACGACATTAGTTCCAGCTAAACAAAGCGAATGCTGCATTAAATATGCCGGTATATCTCAAATGTGTTTTGAGGAAGTCCAATGAAACGCTGCAGGAGTGTGTCAAGTTAAACATTTAAAAGAAATGATGTTTGGGAAACATAAGAGAACAGTTCTGGGAGAGCAAGTCGCAGATTAGAACAAATGTTTCAAGAAGATTCAGAAACAGCAGGAGAGCACAAGATAAAGCTGAGATGTTATGAGATTGTAATGAAGAGCCAATGTTATATTCATGAAGAACATCTGAAAACAGCCAATGCTACAGTGCATTTATGTTGAACGAACCATAAAATCATAATCATTAGAAAATGACCATTAAAAAAAATCAAAAATCCCCTGTTTAAAACTTCTTCTACCAATTCACTGTACAACAATGAGAGTAATTCAGAGCTGTCGGGTTCGATTTGGCAGAAAATTTCAAGTTTCATGTCATTCCTGCTTGTGTTCATGGTTCACAGGCCACCATTCATCCGCATGCTGAAGCACTACTGATGTAAAAATTTCCTCCGGAAAGAACGAAGTTGTACACAACTGTTCAAAAGTTTGGGGTCAGTAAGGGGATTTTTTTTTCTTTTTTTCTTCAAAGGAAGTAATACTTTTATTCATCAAAGGCACATTCACTTGATCAAAAGTGACAGTAAAGACATGTATAATGTTACAAAAGATTCTGTTGAAGATTGCATTGTTCTTCTGAAGTTTCTATTTATCAAAGAATTGTAAATAAATATATATTTTCAACAAAAATATTAAGCAGCACAACTCTTTTTAGTATCAGTGTTCAAAGTTACTTTTAAAAGTAATGCATTACAACATTGCGTTACTCCCTAAAAAAGTAAGTAATTACGTTACTTAGTTACTTTTTGGAAGGTAATGCATTACGTTACTTTTGAGTTAATTTTTAAAGCTGAGCAGGGCTTGCTTGTTTGTTTTTAATATATAAAAAAATTCCTCTTTTACAACTGTAAAAGCCCTTTCACACCAAAAGTGAAATGAATATGCCTCAGGCTGAAGGAAATATAAATTCACGTCTGTACAGTAGAGAGCACAGCTCAAAAATTGCATGAAGAATATGACGTAGGAGAAGAAAGTTCAACACTATTCATGTGTCACGTTTGCTTAGTATGGTTGAATCGGATCATCGAAGGTCAGTTTGCATTTGACTGTTTTTATTAATTTTGAGGAATACTGAATCTGTTTTTGTGCAAGTGAGATGAGTAAATGCATGTTCACATTTAGTCTAGAACTACAGTAACATCCTGTTCACACAGCGAACCCAACGCCTCTGCACTTACTCCCGATTTCTCTCAACATGGCAACACGAGAGCTGTCAGTCAATACATGGGAAACAGTAACTAGAAAAAATTAACTCAGATATGTCTTTCTAAATTAAAAAGTAATGCGTTACTTTAATAGTGACTTAAATAGTTACTCAAAAAATGTATCTGATTGCGTAACGCGTTACTTGTAATGCATTACCCTCAACACTGTTCAGCATTGATAATAAGAAATGTTTCTTGAGCAGCAAATCAGTATGTTTTCATGTGTTTTATGTATGTCTATGTTTTAAAATAGAAAAGTTTATTTTAAATTGTAATAATATTTCATAATATTAGGTTTTTACTGAATTTTGATGCAGTCTTGGAGAACTTCCTTTAAAATTTAGTCAAATTTGTGTCAATTTTTAGTCAAAAACAACAAAATTACTAAAATTTTAAGTAAAATTAAATGAAAATGGAAAATATAAAAATAAGTTATTCAAAATATTAATAAAAAATTAGTATCTCAGTGATACTAAAATAACATTGCAGTATATTAATATAAATTATTATATTATATTATTATATGTTTTTGTCATTTTATCTACGTCTATGATGTTCCAAACTGGTTTAATTGTCCTTCTTACATGTAGAATTTGAATAAATGTTAATGCAGCTCTTATAGTTAAACTCCAAATCTTCTTTATAAATAGAGTTTATGCAACAAACTACAAAATGGACCAAAATTTCAATTTCAGTCTTTATTGTTATTTAATTCACTGGAAATGTTTTCCTCTGCTGTATGCAGGTTGGATATCTATGTCATCAAATATAATCTTTATGATGTTTTTTTTGTCAGATGTGACCCTGGACCACAAAACCAGTCTTAACATCATCTGAAAGCTGAAATGAGCTTTCCATTGATGTATGGTTTGTTAGGATATGATAATATTTGTCCGAGATACAACTATTTGAACATCTGGAATCTGAGGGTGCAAAAAAAAAAAAAATCTAAATATTGAGAAAATCGCCTTTAAAGTTGTCCAAATTAAGTCCTTAGCAATGCATATTACTAAGAAGTTTTGATATATTTATGGTAAGAAATTTACAAAATATCTTCATGGAACACGATCTTTACTTAATATCCTAATGATTTTTGGCATAAAAGAAAAATCATTAATTTTGACCCATACAATGTATTGTTTGCTATTGCTACAAATATACCCCAGCGACTTAAGACTGGTTTTGTGGTCCAGGGTCACTTATTTTGAAACTTGACCCCAAATATCACAGTGCTCACTTTCAGAAAAAAGCAGCATGAACATTTTGTTAAATATCTCCTTTTCTATTTAAAAGGATAGTTCACTCAAAAATGGAAGTTGTTCAAACCTGTATGAATTTCTTTCAGTTCCTGAACACAAAAGAAGATATTTTGAAGAATGTTGGTAACAAAAATGTTGACGGCTAGCCTTTGACTTCTATAATATTGAATAAATACTGGAAGTCAATGTCTACCATCAACTGTTTTGTTACCATTCTATCCCTTGAACTGAAAAAATAAGCATGAGGGTCTGTACATAATGTTCATTTTTAGTGAACTGATCCTTTAAAGAATGTGTTTGAATGTCAAAAAAATCTCTGTGAAGTGTTTGGATCATTGTTAGAGAGATCAGCTCAGACGATACAATGATAATTCGGCCATTACAGAGATTCCCATCTCAAATGACCTCTATCCGTTAATTGTTTTAATGCTTCATCAGCCAACCACATTAAGGTTGTGATTTATCCATACATGAGTTAGCCATATGTCTATGTGGTGTGTGTGTGTGTGTGTGTGTGTGTGAGTGTCCATTATAGTGTGTATTTCACCATTCAGTCTGCCAGCCATTGTAATGACGCTTATGAAGGTCACAGGAAGGGCTTGTGACTGAATGAGTGTGTGTGTGTGTGTGTGTGTGAGGGAGAGATAAATATTAACAGCTCCACCGTTCTTTCTGCACTGTCCAATAAAAACCCTCGAGACACTGTAACATCTGTCATGGAGAGAACGACAGAGAGAGAGAAAGGCAACATGAAACCGACAAAAGACCTTCATTCGCACACCTCATATTTGCATTGACGTTTGGCTGGACCGTTTTAAATATAACCACACTTTTGATGGGGTTAATTCAGGATTTTTCTAAGACATCTAAATGGTAGAAAGTATCCAGACTTACCTAACTTCACCCTATATTTAATATGGATGAGTTAAATGTGGGGTGTTTGTAATGATAAATTTCTACTGCCGCCTGAAGGTAATGAACTCTGGTGTTTTCTCCTATATCGATCGACTATATTTAAACCCGATTCTCTCGTACAGAAACACCTGGAGGGGAAGGGAAAGGTTCACCTGCTGCGTCAGCTTCCTCTGAGTCCCCATCCATCTCCACTACATGCTTTCATTATCTGCTGATTCACACCGCTGAGCATAAACATCTCCGTGAGGAGTTCACAAGTTTGAGAGCTTCGTTCTTTTGACAGTCCAAGAGTTTTATCGGGAGTTAGAGGGCATGTGATAGGTCAAGGTGTTTGGAACAAAAGTATGTGATTGGTTGAAGTGTCACAATAGTGTAATTATTCAAGTTTTTGTCACATTTTGTTTCATTTTATAAGAACTGCTGTAATATTTACAGAAAAAAAAGAAAGTAAAAACAAAAAAAAAAAACAATTATTGAACTAAGTTATCTTATATAGAGTGAAAGATTGTAAATGGTTAAATATAGCATTATGTAATTTTATAATTTTTGAGTCACATTTTGGGTTGTTCTGTTCAGTTTCAACATGAATCACTGTAAAAAATTGTAGTTCTTAGAGAAAAAATATTGTAAAAATTATACAGCAAAATGTTAATTGGTGAACTGCGTGCAACCTTACATACTGTAGAGTGAAAGATTGTAAATGCTTAAACGTTCATTTTATGTAACTTTCCTGTACAGTATGTAATTTTGAGTGACATTTTGTGCTGTTTTGTTCAGTTCCAGCAGGTGTTTATTACTGTACAAATGTTTGTAGTTATATATGTGTGTGTGTGTGTGTGTGTGTGTGTGTGTGTGTGTGTGTGCGTGTGTGCATGCACACAGAAAAACACTCTAAAAATGCTACGGTAAAACCTTGTAAAGTAAAATACTTTAAATGGTTTAACACTGTATTGTATGTAATTTTACTGTAAAATACTATCAAATTTGTGGTTTTTGGACTATGAATTATCATATAATTTACAGTGCGGAAGGACATTCCTAGAAGTCCCTGCATGCCTCTTCACATATGGATATATTTTATATTGTTTAGTTTGTTCTAATTCTGTCATCAGTAATGTACATTAGGGTGTTGTGTTATTTAAGTTTATTGCAACATTATGTTGCATGTTTATTATTTATATGTTTATTACTGTGTAATTTTACTGTATATATGTGTGTTTTGGAGTTTTGAGGCTTGTTTTATTTAATTCCAACAGGTGTTTACCATTGTAAAATTGTATTTTTACAGAAAAAATACTATTAAAATGCTACAGTAAAAATGGTTATTTGGTGAACTGTATGTTACCTTATAGAGTAAAAGACTGTAATTGTTTTAACATTTTAATGAATGTAATTTCCTCTTTTGTGTTTTACTGTATATATACATTTGCATCTCTCTGCCATCATCAATAGCGAGTCTTAAACTGACTCATATTGCATTCAAATGGGCTTCAAACCCATGACCTTGGTGTTTCTAGCGGCATATTCTACAGTTTGAGCAACAGAACTGTTTTTCATACTAACTGCAAATCATACTAAATTCAATTTCCATGCAGACTCGATGATCCACGCCTGAATTCAGAAAACAAGTTTGACACGACCAAATGAACGAATCAAACTGACAGTCCACGGCAGCTCTCGGCGCAGAGACCTCAGGGAAATGAACTGATCTGAGCAAATAATATTACGACACATTAAGATTCTAATCAACTGCAGGAAGATAGAGGTCAATTATTAAGGGTGTTCCGAAACACAAACACACGCACGCAGGGATGCATTAGGGACTGCGACAAAAGACTCACTCCTCCCGCTTCAGAACAAACACACATACAGATGCAATGCGGTGTGAGCGGAATTCAATGCGAAGTTTAAAAAAACACCCATAATGGATTCAAACTAATTTTCTACACTGACCCTGCGCATGTGCGTGATGTAACAATAATTGCTTATTTTTATAAATTCGGCTAACCTTCTGAAAGTTTGAGCACATGTATAATAGGTTAGTGCCTTTGTACATTTATCGATTTTTTTTCAAACACAAATAGAGCGAGAGAGAGAGAGAAATTAAGAGCGAAAAACAAATTCAACTGACTGTAATTGACTTCACTTCCTTTGTGTTTGGGGTCCCAGAGCCCCCAGTGCTGTATGTGTACAAAAAATAAGAGTAATTTTAAAATTATACAATTATTTTCCCTTCAGATTCTTTTAATATGTTCCTGGTGTAGTCAAAACCCAGGAGATGGATATAAAGTTTTAATCTCTCCACTTCATAAACACATTGTTTAAAAACATAAAATAAGGCCCTGTTGAAAAGAAATGCACAAATACCAATTGCAAGTTTTGGGTCGGCAAGAATTGTTAATGTATTTATATATTCATTTATTTACTTTTTTTTTTTTATATATCGTCTTCTATTTTATATTGGTTTCTCCAGTGAAAAAGTCATCTCATCTGAATCAGGACAGAAATATGCACACACTGTAAAACATTTGGAGTAGGATTTACTTGAAAAAAGCTTGGAAACTCACTCAGAAAAGGCTAGTTAATTTACAAAAAAATTGACAAGTAAAAGCCTAAACATAATTATTAGTAGCTTTAAATATAAATTTTTAAGTTAAGTTTACTTGGGAATTCCCAGTAAATTTTATTGACTCTTTGTTTGTGCTGTTAAATAACAGTAATTTACTATATATTTATAGTTTTTAACATAGTTTAAGTAAAATTTCAGTACTGAATTAAGTAAAAAAACAAAAACAAATCCCGCACACTATCTATGCAAAAAAAATATATATATATTAACAACAACAATGTTGTTGAATACTGAATTAAGTAAAATCTACTTAGCAAAGGAAATAAGTCAATTTAACGTGGCCAGTTAGAGTAGACTACATTTCACTCAGACACGGTTTATAAAATTTACTCAAACAATGTAGCATTGGGAAAAAACCATGCTATTATGGCATGTGCATGGTTCACTTACAAACATGTAAGTAAGCAAGTAGACAGCTTGTTATCCTTTTAAGATAATATGTCCACTCAATAGAATTATTACCCAAATGAACACAGAGACCTCAATACTCGGTACACCATACACAATGACGGTAACGATCAGTGAATAGTGTTTGAGTATGAATGGCTCATTTTGAGTAGAAAATGAACTCCAGATGTCACAAAACAGTAAGTTACTAAACCTAACAACAAAAGCAACCATGAAACAGTGAAAAATTAACCTTTTTAATTATTCATGCCCCCAATACACTTATAAGTTCAAACTTTAATTTCTACAAGCTTAAATTGAGTACTAATATAGAATTTACTTTTTTTTTTATTATTCTTGCCTGAACTAAATTATTTAATGTAGAAATTACATTTGTTTTTAAGTAGCATTTACTTCACCACAAAATCATCAGAAAATAGTCCTAAACAGCTCTAAACAAAAGTGGATTTTGATGTGACAGCGCAATACTGGAGCAAGCGTTATTATGGATTATGAATTTTAACCAGAAGCAACAGTTTAAAGTTATAAATGTCGTCATAATGGATTTGTTTCTTACAAATATGCAGCTTTTCACTTAGATGTTAATTGATGGACTGGAGTGGTGTGGATTACTTGTGGGTTATTGTGATGTTTTTATCAGCTGTTAGACTCTCATTCTGACGGCACCCATTCACTGCAGAGGATCCATTGGTGAACAAGAGATGTAATGCTAAATTTCTCTCTGTTTTGATGAAGAAACAAGTCTACACCTTGGATGGCCTGAGGGTGAGTGAATTTTCAGCAATTTTCATTTTTTGGTGAACTATTCCTTTAATTGTGCTGTATCCCCGTGTGCAGGCGAGTGTGAGATAGCATCACAGTAAAGGCTGTTGCAGGAGTTGTGAAGCCAGCAGACAGACAGTAAGATATATTGCCACAATCATCATCAGCGTCACCTATGATTCAGCAGTTCAATATAGCAGGAACTCATGTCTGCCCACTGCACAGTCTGAGACACACTCACATAATGAACACGGTATCTGTACAGAGAGACATACGTGAAGCTTGTAACTTCAGGCATTTTAATGTTTCAAAGGCTGATTTTTATGAAAACCTAACAGGGAATGTTATTGTTGCTGTGTTGTTGTTATATAAAGGTCATGTTAAAACTATCTTGGAAATGTTTTACCAGCACTTGATTATTCCTGCTACTTTTGAAATGCCTTTCACATATAGGTTTTAATATAATTCCCAGACTTTTTATTTTAAAGAAAATAGCATTTTTAGAAGCTATGACAATGTAAAATAAATAAATACATCTCCCCATTAAATGTTAAAGACACTGTTTAACTTTGTCATCAACTGTATGCAAATGAGTTCCACACTAGGGCGGGCAACATCATGGCCACCTTGGACACAAGTGGCCAATCACATTCCTGGAACGGAGAGGCGCCAGATTCCAATCTCCTCCTCATCAAAAAGAGATAAAGGTACCTTCCCAAAACACACTCCTTGTTCTGAGTCTGAGTCCTGTTACCGGGAAGGCAGCAACAGGAACACTCCCCGTTTCTGAGTCTTTCATCTAGAGAGACACTAACAGAAACACCAAAGTTCTGAGTCTCCGATACATCCAGAGAGACAGTAGCAGATACGACGTTCTGAGTCTCTGGCCTGACGAGGAAAGAGATTTCAAGACAGCTAAGGTTTAACTCAGCTCCTGAGCAAACCTTTCTTATTGCATTTGGCTGCCCTTCAGTTGCAAAGGACCCAGCAGTGACGGACCCCGTCTGACTCTTGCCGCTCCGAATGCAGCACAACCCAGTCCGCACAGGACCTCCGCAGTGGCAGACACTGCCTGAAATCCACGGCTCCTCAACGACGCAGCCAGGCTGCAAAGGACCCCGTGAAGACCCATCTGACCCAGCTGCCCGGTCCATGCTCTAAGGACCCTTTATGGCATAACAGCAGTTCAGCATCCTCCAGGGTCAGCGCATTGACAGCTACCAGAACGCAACTCTGTGCCCTCCCCACTGCATGCAGTCTGCATCACCAGTGGAAGACGTCTCTACCGCCGGACTGATCACTCGCCTGTGGAACGTAATTATAAACTTACCAAACCTCTTTCCTAAAGACCTTGGCTTAGTTTATACCTGCAGCCTATGTTTCTCTAACCTGTTTAGATAACATTTACTTGGGGTCAGCATTACGAATAATAGCTATATTATTTGTTCAGAGATAAATAAGCAGTTATTTATCGTTAATTCCACCAAAGCCATTAAGTGGTTCCCATAAGCAACATTTCCATAGAAATCTCTTCCATTGCTACATTCAGCTCAACAGCACTGCATTCAGCCGTTCTGTGTTCATTCCATTTATTTGTTTCTGCGATTTACTCAGTATCTTCCTTCATATTTAGTTGTCTATTATTCTCTATTAGCAGTGCATATTCACTTATTGGTATCATCACTAGTTGTTGTATTTACTCTTGCATATCTATTGTTAATAAATTTCATTTATCGGATTACAATTGTGTCTTCTTTGTGTTGATGATCCAAGGCTCTACTAGCTAGCTAAATCACCAATCTTTCAGATAAATCAGCTGATCAGCTCCCTCCAATGTGTGCAATTCAAATTATTGAACAGCTTGTGGGAAACACGCCCGCATTGCCAAATTACCAGTCTTTGACTGGTGCACTAAACTAAGTGAGGTGGGAATTGGTCATCTGATATACTCATAACCGCACCTTGAGTGATGTGTGACCCAAAATCACAACGTCTTAGGTGACGTGAGTCCCACACACTACACAAGTCTGTATCATAAAAGTGAATAATAATAATCATAAAGGTAGATAAGAAATAAAAACAACAATAAAAAGAAATAAAAACTAATTTAAAATGATTTAAAACCGTCTGCACAATGTTGGACAATGCTAGTGGGCGAAATGAATAAACTAGTGAGAGTTTGAAAGCGTGTTTTCAGAGTTTATCCTCTCTAAAGTCCACAGGGCCCAAAATGCTCATAGTTGAAGAAACTCCCATACATCAACTAGAAATTACAGTAGGCAACAGTTTGTATAATTTGCATATATGATGCATATAGCGGGGGATGATCCGCTGTGGGTTGTGAGGGTCACCAGAGGTCATGAGCTGTTTCTCAGTGACTAATGACTTAAATTTCCGTCCGTTTCTCGTACAAAACAACTGCATGAGTCATTTGGACTGCATTTCTGAAACTTTTATAGTGCTTTTTTGGTTCTCAAAAGCTTGAGACCCTGCTTGCTTACACTGTGTTTCTGAAAGTATCTTCTTATACTCACTAAGGTTGCATTTATTTGTTCGAAATAACTGTTTTTCTATTTGAATACGTTTTAAAATACAATTTATTCCTGTGATGCAAAACTGAATTTTCAACATCATTACTCCAATCTTCAGCGTCACATGATCCTTCAGAAATCATTCTAATAGGCTGATCTGCTTCTCAAAAGCATTTCTAATTATTATCAGTGTCAAAAACTGTTTTTTCAGGATGCTTTGATGAATTGAAAGTTCAAAAGAAATATAAATCTTTTATAATACTGTATATTGGGAACAAAAGTGGTCAGTTCTTCAACATTTCTGCTTTGGTGTTCCACTCGAAAAGACATATTTGAAGTTTGCAATGACATGAGAGCGAGTACAAGATGACTTTTCAATTCTTGCCTGAACTATTTCTTTAAGTGCATATGTGAGGGTAGGATACCATCAGACTGAAACACCGTTAGAGGAAGACAGCAGACAGACAGTAAGATATATCACCACGATCATCATCACCGTCACCTATGATTCAGCAGCTCAATACAGCAGGAAGTCTGCCCACTGCACAAATACACACTCACACTCACATAATGAACGGCATCTATCTAGTTATATACAGTACATGAACCTTGTGTAACCATTCCGAAAAGAGCGACAGACGTTTCCAGCAACAGACGATCAATATGGCACATCGGGCCTTTAATAATTGAGCACTGCAGAGAAAGAGAGGTGCTGTCAAACACTCAGCGTCGCACCTTGCATTACATTAATTCAAACATTCCTGCAAGTGGATATTTTCAATAGAAGTGCGGAAGAGAGCGAGGAAGACCATAATCTCATTTCTGTTTGAGAGCGACAGAGACTCAATCTTGCTATTTTGAATAAAGGAAAAAAAAAAAAAAGCTGTTCATGAATAAATCAAGGCAAACTTGTAATGTGTCAATTTACAACTACTGCCCCTCTGTGTGTGTGCGTGTGTGTGTGTATGTGTGTGTGTTTGTACAGGAGCTGCTCAAACCAGTCCAACAGTTTCCCGTTTTCCTCCTTTTATTTATTTTCCTAAGCGGCGAACAGAAATGTGAGCTATGAAATGGAAAATGATCTATGACGGTGTTCAGAGTCGAGATGCAGAGAAAGTGAGTTTAGAATTTTAAGTCACCTTTATGAAGAGGGGATTGAAGACACCTTCTCACAGTGCTTTGCTTCGGGAAAAGAGCAGTTAAATGATCTATGACAGCATTCAGGCTTGGAGAGAAATCTCTTTCATTTGCTTTTTTTCCCCTCGGCTTCACATATGTTTGGCAAAAGTGTGGATTTCTTGCTGTTTGTTTGATTTGATTCGTTAGAGACGCAAACTAATCAGCGAGATGCTTGATGTCACTTCACCATATGCCTCGTGTGTCTTTGTCAGAGGCCTGTCTGGATAAGAAATCTCTTGACCAATTTAAGCTCTATTAATGGCCTTGACTGTGGTTCTACAAATATCAGCATCTTTAAAGGGATTGTGTGAAATGAGCATTTTGTTGTTAGCTTGCTGAGTTAGCTTCTTGTACAAAAAAGTCATTCATTGGTTTCATATGAGCATTCTCTAAACTCTCGCTGACCTTTAGATTCAAAACAAGTGGTTCTTGCTATTCTTGCAGTCTTATAGCAATTTCTTGCAGGGTACAGTGACTGTTTGGTACAGTAGAGTTGTGCCTCTTTGCAAAGCCTGCATTAGATTGCATCAGGTTAAAGGAATAATTCAGCTAAAAATGAAAATCTGTCAATTTCATCATTTATTCATTGTCATCTTGTTCCAAAACTGTATGACTTACTTTCTCCTGCAGAACTTCCACAGAAGAAAGTAAGTGCTGTAGTTTTGGAGCAACATGAGGATGAATAAATGAGGACAAGATTGTCGTTTTTGGGTGAAGTACCCATTAAATACAATCTAGTGATATCTAGTGCTAGTATAGCAATATTGTCATGTTCACCAATGCTCATTTTATTCAAATGGAAGTACGAAGGCAGCAAACAACAAACAGCTTAACGCAAGCAGATAAATCAAAAACATGGCAGACAATCCATCATAAACTGTTGACTAAAACTCAAACTATTAAAAATAGTTTTCATTCCTTAAAATAAAAACAAATAAAAACTAAATATAAAACAAAATAAAATACAAATATAATAGATGAAAAACTTGCCTTTGCAACTAATGGAAATAAAAATTAAAAGAAGCTAATTCAAAATATTAATAAATACTAGAACAGTATACAGTATAAATAATACTAAAATAAGACTGACAACATGAAATAAAACTAAGCCAAAGAACTATCACTCTAAAATGGTGCTATATAGTACTAAAAGTAGTTCTTGGCTCGTAATCATAGGGGAACCACTTTTGGTGTTTTATAGCACCATATCTTTAAAGGTGCTATACAGCACCTTTGTCAAATGGTGCTATTTAGAACCATAAGAGGTGCCATATTGCATTGTATTTCTTCAACAAAAATGGTGCTAAACAGCACCAACAGTGGTTCTTTGGCTCGTAAAGAACCATACAGGAGCTTCACAGGTTCTGTATATGGTAGCGGTGCTATATATCCCCTCAGTCATGCCAAAGAACCGCTGAAGAACCGGTGAAGAACCGCTGAAGAACCAAAAGTGGTTCCCCTATGATTACGAGCCAAAGAAGCACTTTTAGTGCTATATAGCACCAATTTTTTTTAGAGTGAAATATTACAAAAACTGTATAAAAAATAAGTCAAAAGCACGTAAAATCACTAAAACTTGAATTAAAACAAAAATAAATACTGAAAATACTGAAAATACTGAAAAAGAACCTACTGGTAATTCAAAATATTAATAAATACTGTAATAGTATATAAATAATAAAATAAATTCAAATACTACAATTACTAAAACTAAAATGTAAATAAATCGAAACTAAATCAATATTAAAAACACAAGAACTAATAAAAAAATATATACAAAACAAAATGATTAAAACTTTATTTAAAACGAAAATAAAAAACATTCAAATAAAAGCTAATTCAAAATATTTATAGATGCTATAAAATAACACTGACAACACGCAATATCACAGTGAAATGCATTTGTACAACTGGCTATGAAGACCCTAAACCAGTTTAAGAAACATTTACAGCCCTAGTGAGTAATCAACCTTGCTCTGATTTGACCATGGCCACAAAGGATGCTGGGTATCCATTACCTCACTGTGACTGAGTGAACAGAATTGCTAAACCGCTAATAGGCTGATCAATAATGGCTGGCGTATGTTAATGTCCTCATACACTTGAGACAAGACACATGCAATTTTTCATTACTGTATATGACCCCGTTAAACATGCCCTTGTTAGGTGTACTTATTCAACACAGTCTTGCCGGTTCATTGTAATGCAGCTTGTATAAATTCATTCAGGATTTGATTGACCACAAGTCAATAAGATTTTACTGAGAGGAGCCTTTTGATTCATTTGCCTAAACAGTTTTATCTGTTCCAGAAAAAGAAATTGATTTCAGTTTAATCCAGGTCTTTTTCTTTAGTTTTCATATTCTTTTAATCATTTTCGGGAGTTGCTTATTCAGGATGCCAAAGTTGTTTTCCCAATAAAAAGTTAATTATGTGAAGGTTTAATGCAGGGTCAAGCGCCAGACAAACACACTCAATACTTCAGAGCAGAGTATATGAACTCAGCTCTGATTGCACAAGCCTCTTTATTGCTTTGCTCTGATGATATTTCTCACGGCTGACACTGTATTGGCGTTTCGAGACAAGGAAAGAGTGAATCCTCAAGTGATGGTTTTGTTTGTGTCTAGCCTCTGAAAACCGTTTTTCATTCGATAAAACCATCCTCCTGAAGGACAAACTCCAATTTTTGATAGTTTATTTATATTTGTTCTTGGCCTTCTTTAGCACAAAAGATGCCTTTAAGGAATGTGCTGAATAAATTAATTGAATAATTATGCAAAATATTTCCTTTTGTGTTCTACAGAAGACATAGCTTGGAATGACGTGACCTGCTGTCTAAAAATGGACAGAATTTGAATAAATGAATTATTATTATAGAGGTCAAGGTACGAACAACCAAACGGTTTGCTTAAAGGAATAGTCCACCCAAAAATGAACATTTGCTGAAAATGTACTCACCCTGAGGCCATCCAAGATATAGGTGAGTCTGTTTCTTCATCACATTTGGAGAAATGTAGCATTACATCACTTGCTCAGCAGTGGATCCTTTGCAATCAATGGGTGCCGTCAGAATGAGAGTCCAAACAGCTGATAAAAACATCACAATAATCCACAAGTAGTCCACAAGTAAGGAACAAATCCATCATTAAAATGTTTTTAACGTCAAACCGTTGCTTCCTGCTATTTTAATAGCTTTCACCTTTGAAAAAATCTGAATCAGGAGAGAAATATGCACAGATCAACAATAAGCGAAAACAGTTCTAAACAAATATGTGTGTGGATTTATATCAGAGGATGGACTTTTTAACTGGAGGAAGCATTATTATGGATTATGTTATTTTAGCCCGAAGCAACAATTTTAAGTTAAAAAGTTTTAATTAAAACGTCTTAGTGATGGATTTGTTTCTTACAAACATGCAGCTTTTTGCTTCACAGGATGTTAACTGATGGACTGGAGTGGTGTGGATTACTTGTGGATTATTGTGGTGTTTTTATCAGCTGTTTGGGCTCTCATTCTGACGGCACCCATTCGGATCCATTGCAGAGCAAGTGATGTAATGCTAAACTTCTCCAAATCTGTTCTGATGAAGAAACAAACATCTAAATCTTGGATGGCCTGAGGGTAAGAAAGTTTTCAGCAAATTTTCATTTTTGGGTGAACTATTCCTTTAAGACGTCTCAGGTCTTGTGAAGCCTGAAATGGAGTCAAGTTTATATGCGGTCTGTTCAATCCCAGTCTCACATTATAAATGTATGAAGTGTGGGATTGGTCAGCGCTATGCTGCATGGTCGTGGTGACAGTTGTCATGCAAACGTTCTCTCCATGGAGTTAACTCAGAACACCCGCACATGTCACAATAAGAAAAGATATGAACTATATATAACTCATAAATAAGTAAACACGTTCCTGCTGCTTGTTTTTGCCAGGCAGGAAATTGGACGTTTTGATTTTTCTGCAGTCATGCTTGAAAATTACATTTCAACCAGACTTGTCTGTGTTTTTGTGGATCCACTTATAGTCACTGAGTGAATCATGAAAATATACAATAAAAAATCTGTTTGTCTAAGCAATGGAAGACCTGCTTGAAAGCACTAGATTAGCACAACTCAGGCACTTTAGCTTAATAAATAGCTCAATAATTACACAACATGCAAGAAAATTGGATCATGTGATTAAATGTTTAGGACTGTCACAGTTTGTGTGTATAAATGCGGAAATTAGGAGACAGAGAAAGCGAGCGAGTTATAAAACATGTTTATGATCTGAACTTTGTTTAATTTCTGTTTGTATTCGAAAAACGCAGCTCTCAGCAAACAATCGACATCATTTTTAAACCATTTATCCTTTTGATCTTCCTCTCCTTCTCCAGCACTCTTTCATCCCAGATTGCTAACCCAACTTTCCTCCACCCGAGCCCCCCTCTCAGACCGTCGTTCTTAATTAAAGCTGAATTAAAAACACACGCATCAGCAGAGGGAATGCATTAACCACCATGTAGGCCAGAGGCGCTCGTGGCGCTGTGTGCGAGCTGCAGGGGTGACATCAAATCAAACCCTCATCACTTTCTTTACCAGCACTTTCATGACCAATATTTACTCATCACAGATGAGACCACAGAAGCAGCGTTCCTCTCAGAGTTCTCTGCGTGACGGCAGGCCACAACCCGAAATGGTTTGTGGACTGAATGCAAAAACAATGCAAATAGTAATCTAGTATAATTGTGCATCGGTAGAATAGCAAAATAAATGGACATATCAACTTATAAAAGGCTAGTAAAAACATATATTTTGTTGTTGATGTCACAGGTTGTGCATCCAAAAAACTCTATATGTTATTTTGACGCAAATTCATCTGTCACATAGTAAGAACTAGTCAAAAGACACAAGTCGACATGCAGTTCATGTAAAAAGCCTTCATACCTAAATCCATGATAAAAACTATAAAAGGTAACAGAAAACCTGACTTAGGCAACATTTAAGCAGTTTCACTCATTCAGAAACCAATTATTCAGCCAAATCAAAACCATAATGTTGACTACACGTGCATCGTATGACGACATACAAGTACTGTTCAAAAGTTACAAAAAAAAAAGATGCAAGGATGCATTAAACTGATTGATACAGTGACAAAAACTTTTAATGTCACAAATGACTTCTATTTCAAATAAATGATGTTCTTTTGAACTTTCTTTTCATCAAAGAACCCCCCCCCCTCCCCCAAAAACAATTTTAATTAAATAAATAAATTATATATACAGCAGCAAATAAGCATATTAGAATTATTTAGGTCACATGACACTGAAGACTGGAGTGCTGAATATTCAGCTTTGGAATTACATTTTAAAATATATCCAGATAGACAACTGTAATTTTAAATAGTAATAACATTTCACAATATTACTGTTTTTATTGCATTTTTAATCAAATAAATGCAGCCTCGGTGAACATACCAAACTTTTGAACAGTAGTGTATAAAAAGTATAGTATTACATCACATAATGTTTAGGCAAACTTATGATGGGATTTCGAGGCAAAACTTCAAATGCTGAAACTCTCTAGATTAATAGAGCAAGTTATCATTTCTGAATACAGATGTTTTACCATTTGTGAGATGTATTTTATGTAATATTTGTAACATTATCTTGCTTTAAAATCATTATTTGTCTAGCAGAAGTCATGCCCTTTTCCAACTGATATTTTCTATTATTGTGTTCCAAAATAATTCTCCTCCGAGGGTTATCCATCTCTTTTAATGAAATATATTCCTAATTTGTTCATTGCTACATTTTGGGTCATGGATACTTAAACCTTCCATTAAAAACTTGTGTTCAGTTTACACAACATCGCCAAATGATAAGTGCTTTCTCATTAATTGAACAAGATCATCGGATTGCGCTTCCATCATGATAATGAATTCTTTATGAACAACAGGAAAATAACAGTCATAAAGTTTTAAACCCATTTTCAGTGATGCCACTGAAACACGAGATGCTAATACCATGGTATTTTAATAAATACCATTACACAAATTCACATACTAGCCAATAGCACTTAAATGAGAAGTTACTTCAAAGAATAGCAGTTATACATATGTCAATCATGAAAGTACCATGAAATTATTATCTGATATCATCACTTCACCACCATAGTACTAAGGTAAGCACATTTCTATGATAGGCTAGTTATGTTATCTAATCCAGAAGTGTCGTTTTTGTGCGAGCAGTGGAAACAATGACTTCTAAGTATGGCATTTTGGTGGGAACTATAGTTACCATAGTAAATTTCTGAAAAGGGTACCTTACATGAGCTATCATGAGTCTTTAGTGAGGCTGTTTTCTCAAACACGCTGTGTTTCTGCAGGGGTCTCTCTCTCTCTCTCTCGTTCTCCTCCTCTTCCTCCTCTGAAGTTCAAAGTTGCTTTCTCTTCAGCCAGAAAGGCTTCATAGCTGATGTGAATCTTGCGAGATGTTTTGTTTTTAACTGAATATTTTAATAAATCAGATG